>NC_041228.1:47281671-47282611 GCF_002837175.3 Physeter macrocephalus
GAAAAAAGAATGAAAAGAAATGAAGACAGCCTAAGAGACCTCTGGGACAACATTACATGCAACAACATTCACATTATAGGGGTCCCAGAAGGAAAAGAGACAGAGAAAGGACCAGAAAAAAATTTGAAGAGATTATAGTCAAAAACTTTCCTAACATGGGAAAGGAAATAGCCACCCAAGTCCAGGAAGCACAGCGAGTCCCATACAGGATAAACCCAAGGAGAAACAGCCCTAGACACATAGTGATCTAACTGGCAAAAATTAAAGGCAAAGAAAAATTATTAAAAGCAGCAAGGGAAAATTGACAAATAACATACAAGGGAACTCCCATATGGTTAACAGCTGATTTCTCAGCAGAAACTCTACAAGCCAGAAGGGAGTGGCATGATATAGTTAAAGTGATGAAAGGGAAGAACCTACAACCAAGATTACTCTACCCGGCAAGGATCTCATTCAGATTCGATGGAGAAATCAAAAGCTTTACAGACAAGCAAAAGCTAAGAGAATTCAGCACCACCAACCACCTCTACAACAAATGATAAAGGAAATTCTCTTAGTGGGAAGAACAAGAGAAGAAAAGGACCTACAAAAACAAACCCAAAGCAATTAAGAAAATGGTCATAGGAACATACCTATAGATAATTACCTTAAATGTGAATGTATTAATGCTCCAACCAAAAGACACAGGCTTGCTGAATGGATACAAAAGCAAGACCCATCTATATGCTGTCTACAAGAGACCACTTCAGACCTAGGGACACATACAGACTGAAAGTGAGGGGATGGACAAAGATATTCCATGCAAATGGAAATCAAAAGAAAGCTGTAGTAGCTATACTCATATCAGATAAAATAGACTTTAAAATAAAGAATGTTACAAGAGACAAGGAAGGACACTACATAATGATCAAGGGATCAATCCAAGAAGAAGATATAACAA
>NC_041228.1:47283324-47284455 GCF_002837175.3 Physeter macrocephalus
CTCACTTACACCAATGGACAGATCATCCAAAATGAAAATAAATAAGGAAACAGAAACTTTAAATGACACAATAGACCAGATAGATTTAATTGATATTTATAGGATATTCAATCCAAAACCAGCAGATTACACTTGCTTCTAAGTGCGCACGGAACATTCTCCAGGATAGATCACACCTTGGGTCACAAAACAAGCCTCAGTAAATTTAAGAAAATTGAAATCATATCAAGCATCTTTTCTGACCAGAACGCTATGAGATTAGAAATGAATTACAGGGGAAAAACCGTAAAAAACACAACCACATGGAGGCTAAAAAATACGTTACTAAATAACCAAGAGATCACTGAAGAAATCAAAGAGGAAATAAAAAAAAAATCTAGAGACAAATGACAATGAAAACACAATGATCCAAAACCTATGGGATGCAGCAAAAGCAGTTCTAAGGGGGACAAATTCTTAGAAAGGTATAACCTTCCAAGACTGAACCAGGAAGCAACAGAAAATATGGACAGACCAATCACAAGTAATGAAATTAAAACTGTGATTAAAAATCTTCCAACAAACAAAAGTCCAGCCCCAGACGGCTTCACAGGTGAATTCTGTCAAACAATTAGGGAAGAGCTAACACCCATCCTTCTCAAACTCTTCCAAAAAATTGCACAGAAAGTGGTCATAGAGGAAACCTACCTCAACATAATAAAGACCATATATGACAAACATACAGCAAACATCATTCTCAATGGTGAAAAACTGAAAGCACTTCCTCTAAGATCAGGAAAGAGACAAGGATGTCCACTCTCACCACTATTATTCAACATAGTTTTGGAAGTCTTAGTCACGGCAATCAGAGAAGAAAAAGAAATAAAAAGAATGCAAATTGGAAAAGAAGAAGTAAAACTGTCACTGTTTGCAGATGACATGATACTATACATAGAGAATCCTAAAAATGCCACCAGAAAACTACTAGAGCTAATCAATGTATTTGGTAAAGTTGCAGGATACAAAATTAATGCACAGGAATCTCTTATATTCCTATAGACTAATGATGAAAAATCTGAAAGAGAAATTATGGAAACACTCCCATTTACCATTGCAACAAAAAGAATAAAATACCTAGGAATAAACCTACCT
>NC_041228.1:47284550-47285397 GCF_002837175.3 Physeter macrocephalus
AAATTACCAATGGCATTTTTTACAGAACTAGAACAAATCATTTTAAAATTTGTATGGAGACACAAAAGACCCCGAATAGCCAAAGCATTCGTGAGGGAAGAAAATGGAGCTGGAGGAATCAGAATCCCTGACTTCAGACTATACTACAAAGTGACAGTAATCAAGACCATATGGTACTGGCACAAAAACAGAAACATAGATCAATGGAACAAGATAGAAAGCCCAGAGATAAACCCACGCACCTATGGTCAACTGATCTATGACAAAGTAGGCAAAGATATACAATGGAGAAAAGGCAGTCTCTTCAATAAGTGGTCATCGGACAAAGGATTAATCTCCAAATATATAAACAACCCATGTAGCTCAATATTAAAGAAACAAAAAACCCAATCCAAAAATGGGCAGAAGACCTAAGTAGACATTTCTCCAAGGAAGACATACAGATGGCCAAGAAGCACATGAAAAGCTGCTCAACAAAACTTATTATTAGAGAAATGCAAATCAAAACTACAATGAGGTATCACCTCACACCAGTTAGAATGGGCATCATCAGAAAATCTAAAAAAATAAATGCTGGAGAGGGTGTGGAGAAAAGGGAACCCTCTTGCACTGTTAGTGGGAATGTAAATTGATACAGCCACTATGGAGAACAGTATGTAGGTTCATTAAAAAACTAAAAATAGAATTACCATATGATCCAGCAATCCCACTAGTGGGCATATACCCAGAGAAAACCATAATTCAAAAAGCACATGCAACCCAATGTTCATTGCAGGTCTATTTACAATAGCCAAGACATGGAAGCAACCTAAATGCCCATCGACAGATGAATGGATAAAGAAGTTGT
>NC_041228.1:47286130-47296357 GCF_002837175.3 Physeter macrocephalus
AGGTTTCTGGTAACTGACTATACTGCTGAACTGAATGAATAAGCATTTTCAGAACTCTAATGGAAAACTGATGAATTCATGAAAGTGCTAAGAAAAGATCAAGGTGAAAAAAAATTAGTTACATGGGACTGAGTGAACTGATGAGGATGATTATAATTTTTGTGACTTTCTGTTTGAATAAAAAAAAATCCCACAAGGACTCAGAGGCAAAAAATATACAAATCAATTTTCACTGCAAAATAAAGGAGCTCTTACAGTGGAGGATTACTGGACTTAATGTCAATATTATGACATAGTATGAGTGTGTTTCGTGTTTGGTAATTGCAATCATTGTTGCTTTTGTTGTGGTCATCCATTTACAATGCTTGGTGTCAGTTTATTTATCTCTTGTAAAAATAAAATACAGTGTGTGTGTGTGAAAAAAAAAGAATCACTCTTAAGAATAAGAAGAATTTTTACAGGATATTGCAGAATCATAGGAGAGCTGAAGACACATAGGTAGAATTATGAGAAATGTACCCAATGTCACACTGCAAGTGCAGTTCACTATCAGGAAGGGGGAATTTTTCCCCTCTACCCCTCTTGCATCCTTGTGGCTTTACTAATACAATTGATACAAGACAGATCAACAGGAGAAAAAGAAACAAATTTTAATCATGCACATAGAGGTCTTGTAGAAATGGGTCCTAAGAAGTGGCTGAAGCAAGCAGCTTTTACACTTTTAGGCAAAGAAACAATAAATTTGTAAGGAATTGATAGGACAAAGGAACTTACGTTTTGGGTGCCCAATTAGTGAAAAATCTAAACAGAATTTGGGTTTGGGGTAGTAAATTAAAGTAACAAGTTTTGTTTATAGGCGTCTCAGCCCCAAATTCCCTATCTTTTGTGAAAAGGTATCACTCTACCTCCAGATGCATGAGTGCACTTGTCACAATTTATTTCCTCTTTTCACGGAGACAGGAGAGTCAGAGTATTTTTTGTGTTGGCTGTTTAGTAACTTTAATTCAAAATAATCAGTATGCCATTGAGGCGCATTTTGGGGCTTCCTAAACTAGTACCCCAAACCACCAAGGGAGCCTCTGCCTATCTGTGACCAAGATGCTGCCTGCCTACTTGAAATCTTCAGCTACAGCTGCTCACTCTAGAACTACACCTGAAGTGCAACCCTTTATTGCTTTTCTCCCTCTAACAAAGTAAGTCCAGGATGTCAGGAACTTTGCTTCTCTGTTCACTGTTGTATACTCCAGCACTGAGACCAGATATTGGTTTGCAGTAAGAGTGAACACACACCACCATAGGTGACACTCACTTACTGATCCAGGAGGACTGACGTTGGATAAGTCTTTAACTAAATGGAAGGGAGAAACATGAGTTATGACTCATTTCTCTGTCTCACTGCCTATAAGGTTGACTTGTAGGCTATATTTGCGTTACTACAAGATTAGAGAAAAGGAGAAAAGTAGAGAACAGTAGTCAGAGACAAAATATGACAGAAAAGATAATTCATACAGAAGTAATTGTGGTTTTCAACATGAATAGCAGTTCCAGAAAGAACAGAGAAAATGATTGGATGAAACTTACAAGAAAAAAAAATATTCAGAGCTAAAGGGAGATGTGAGTCTGCAAATGTATAATATCTACTGAGCAGGAGAAAAGAAAAAAATCTATGTGTGGGCATATACAACTTAAGGATAGCAAGAATAAAGAGAAGATCCTAAAAGTGTCCAGAGAGCTAATACAGGTCTTCCATAAGGGAATGAGAATCAGGCTGGGAATAGACTTCTCAGGAATAGGAGAAGAGGTTAGGAGATAAGCAATTCCCTGAAAGTTCCACTTTCCCAAGTCAGGGAAATAACTTTGAAGCTAGAATTCTATACCAAGCCAAACTATTGACAAAATATGAAGGCAGAATGAAAAAGAAAACTAAACATAAACTGAGGAAGCTTTATATCTCAAATAGTCTTTTCTAGGTTGTTACTTGAGAATGTTGACTGGCAAAACAAGGGAACTGTCCAAGAAATTGGAGCAGGTTGGATCTATTAACAATAGAACTAATTCAGCAAAGCAATGAGGGCAAGTTCCAGGGTGACGACTGTGCAGCAGGCCTGAGAGCCACCCATACAAATTGAAAGGAGACTACAGAGTTGTAAGAGAATTTTCAATGAAAGAGCCCCCAGATGTGAGAGTAAATGGAAGTGTTGGAGAACCTATACTAAGGATGGCATAAAAATAGACCATTCAAAAAAAAAAAGGAAGAAGTCTAGTAGGGTGGGGGTGTATGGCAAAAAGTATACAAAAAACATATATAGTCATAGAATACAACTTGGCCGGGTAGATGTAAGATATACACTGTTTACTTATTTTCACATTTATAGTCCACCTATAGACAAATCAAGAATCACTTAACTATGGCTATGAATCAGATTATAAATGTCATCCATGATAAGGTAAAAGAGAACAAGACAGATGATGAGTAGGGTATGGGATACATTATTCTTGTTTGACAAAGTGAAGAGGTACTCCTTATAGTTGAAATAAGAAATACAAATTTAAGTATATTATTTAACCTCACAAATGTAAGCAATGGAAAAGCTAACAATACTGATATAATTTGTTAGGTATTGTAGGTCGGGAAAAATTGGAGTGGTTAATTTAGTAAAATCCTTACCTATCTTAGCAGAAAGTGAGTATGCAAGATCTAACACCGATACATCTAGAATGAACAGCATAAATATATAATTTAGAGCTAGTAGGGTAACAATGAGGTAAATGTGACTGCTACTGGAGAACAAGATTGGAGGGATCAGGAAAGGATGGGTTGGAGGCTTGTTGCTTTTTGTGTTCAGCCCACTTGAATTCATTCATTTTTATATAACAAATATTCGTTGTGTGCCAAAAATGTGCCAGACACGTAAATGAAACAGATGAGTGGGGGAGACAGGGTATTTTCTACCACAACAATGCCAAAATTTGAAATTGAATATTAGGCAGCCTTGTTCTTAAAATTTTTTATTAGGCGATTGATGCCAACATGTTGCTCCCCTCTTCTCTTACCCTTCCTCTTACATTGTCATTCTGTACCACAAACTTTTCAGTCATCTGGTGCCCACACCCAGTCTTATTTTTTGGTGTTGTGGGGAACTTATGAATGGGGCAGTAAAGGAGAACTCTTACCTGTCTTACCTTTCCCCTCCAATGGCATGGCTAGGAGAGGTCCCAGGATTTCTGTGGAGGGGATTTGTGGTTGTGGAGTTCCAGGTAGTTATTAGACATTGCAGTGAGCTGAAGCAGCAAGGATGATAAGCATACTGAGCAGACTACTTTGGAGCTGGAATGAGAAAAGCTGTCTCTTTTTTTATATATGCAGGTACCAGAGTAGTGCATATAGAACCACCTGGAAGCACTTAAAACACTCAATGCCCAGGCACAACCTCCTCCCTTCCCACCCTCACCACTACCAATTAAATTTAAAAGTCTCTGGCAAAGGGACCTCAGGCACATTATTCAAATCATTAACATACAGTTCATAAGCGATTTCTGCACAATTGATTGAGTTACAAAATTAGAGCTTCAAACCACTTTTCATTCTGATATTCATAATATAAAGTCCAAGAAAGAACAACACTCACTTCCTTGACCTTATAATACATAGTTATAATGTAAATAGAAAATTTATAGCTTTTATTTCATTAATAAGGTTAATTCTGTGGTCAAAAAGTCCCCCCACCAACAAACACACTAGTTTACAGTTCTAATGTCACCTCTTACCCTCAGTGTCCCCATGCTGTTCTCCAAACATACCAGGCAAGCTCTCCTCCTTAGAATTTTTCACTGGCTGCTCCTACTGCCTGCAACACTATTTCCACCATATCCATAAGTCTAAGTCCCTCACCACCTTAGAGTCTACTCAAATATTACCTCCTCAATGAGGCTGCTGATGAAACAAAATTATTTTAAGGCAGGAAAAAAAATTTAACATGAAATTTTCTCTGCTGTTTGAGCCACTACACCTTCTCCTTAGTGTGCATTGTGCATCTGCATTATACATTAACTAGATTCCCTAAGAAGATGCAGGAATTCCTACACACACACACACACACACACACACACACACACACACACACAAGCAACGACTATCCATATGATAAAATTCCAAGGTCTTTCAGAGAAGAGGAAAAGCATTTGTAGTAAATAAAGTGGAAATGCCCCTTTCTCCTTTCTCCCTCTCCTTCTTCCTTTCCCTCTGTCCCCTTCTTTACACACACACACACACACACACACACACACACACACACACATCAATTTCCTGCTGGCACCAGCAAGGAAACTCCTTGGGAGATAGCATTCCCTCCTTAATCATGTAAGGGATTATGAGGACCCACTACTCACTTTGCTGAGCTATGTAAACTGTCAATGTCACCTTGATGTTTAACACTTTGATGTATAACCCTTTGTCTCAAAAACTTATATAACTGTGCTTTGACTTCTAATGGGCAGAACAGTCCTCAGAGCTTTCTGAAAGACTATCTCCCTAGTTATAATTTTCAGATTGGCTTGAATAAAATGTTCCATTTCTTTCTTAGATTGCTTATTGATTATTTTTTCATCAACATTTGCATAACATAGCTGGCAGAGATACCCACTAGAGGACACCTGGAGTCTACCCTGAACTGGTGTTTGGTATCAGCATGGGCCATTTGAGCCCCACTGACTTCTTGGTACTCCTCAGATGTTCTGGTGAGTTCTCCTGATATGTGGATCTCATTGCTTTTAAGTGATAAACCTAAAAATTTTATTTGAGCTATTTTACTTAAGACTTGGAGTCTTAAGTGGCACTGATGTATTTCCAAGGCAGGGACTTAGGGGGACCTTGGTGGGAGGTCAAGGGAAGTATAGGTGTCTGTTTTTTGTTAAATTTGGCTGAAACTGAAAAAAAAAACCAAAACAACCCAAGTAGATATATGGTCTGAACAAACTATTTGCTAGTGAAATGAGAGATTGAATTATTTAGCTCTAAAGAACAAGGGATGTTGGGTCCTTCCAGCAATAAGGTGTCCTCAGGTGACTGAGAACCTAACAGATGTATCTGAGGATCAATCCTGTGACCTGCAGTAGTCCACAGAGAACCCCACTATAACCATTAAGTAAATACTCTTCCTCTAAGGATGCATAAGATAAAGACTGATCATCCAGTGCTCCAAGCACCCACAGTGGTTTTAGACTGTCAGAGGGAAAAACTATGACACCTAAAAGAGTTGAACCAACCCTTGGGGTACTGGACTCAGAAGCAGCACACATCCAATCAACCACACTGTCCTCAGAAAGTTGTTCATACCATATCTCATATCTAAATTAGGCTACTAAATTAATAATGGGAAATTGTGTCCCAAAGGACAATCAGCTCCCTGATGGAAAGCCACCTAAGTGGATACTAGCTAGGTTTATGTATCACACTTAGGGAACAGATAACTTGCAAGTGCTTAGTTGGGAACAGAGGGAAGTCTCGACCTGAAAATGGCCAAGATGGAACTCTTCTAACATTCCAAAACAGGCTTTGGTACACAGTTAGAGAAAGCTGGCTTGATGAAACACATTTTCAGAATTCTGGCCCTAGGAACAGAGCTTGTTTTCTTCTCCCTGTGCCTTGAGATGTAAATGTTCTATCAGGGCTCTCAGGAATTTTTATCTTACTCTTATCTAGAGCATCTCCAATTCCTGAGACTGAGAAAAAGAAAGGGGGCAGGGAGGGGGACTTTTTAACCTGAATCAGGAAGACTGTGAGATCTCTGTGTCTGTATGGATGTATGTATGTCTGCATGTAGATAGATACATATAGATATGTCTTTACCTCCAGATGGTATTACCAAAATTAATTTGTAAAAGAGCTCTATTTAATTGGCCTAAATAAAATTGGCTTATATAAACACTCAGAAATATAAAAGAAACTAACCCCAAAGAATTTCAGCTTCATGTGATCTGGGAAATATTCAGTATTAAAGTAATATCTGGTATTAAAGTTAGTTTAAGTTTGTTGGTTTAATTAACACAGAGATGTCTTTAGAGTCATCAATATTAAGTATAATAATTTCATTGTACCTAGGTTTACTAAAAATCAAATAAGATCTTGTTATATCTGTTGCAAAATTGTCAGCAAGAAAAATAACTTGGTATGATGAAACTTTTAAATAACTTAAATATAAATGAGACAAGAATTTTTTAGGTGAGCCCTTTAAGAATAATTATGTTTTAGGTATGTCTATCTAAAATAGTTTCTCCATATTTTTAGTAACTTGAAACTTCAGAGTTTTGCTAAATTTAGAGATGGGAATTCATTGAATATCCAGATCATTTCCTAAAAATTCCTGGAAAATTAATTGCTAAACAAGTTTAAGTTTACCTACTTTTGTCTTATTAGAGAAAAACTAAAGATGTTTGAGCTTATTGGACACGTCTTGTGCCACAGTGAGGAAAGAAATTATGCTTTGAGAAAAATGTATGTTTCTAGAGGTTATAGAATATGTTCATAAGTTTGCCAATCAGGAAATGCTAGTATGACTAACAGTTCACAATTACTTGCTTCTTGGGTTTTGATAGAGATTAATTAAGGTTTTCAAGGTTAATATTATAATATATAAGTAATTAAAGTTACTAGAAATAATAAGGGAAATATTTCAGTGTTCAAGAAATGTAGGATGTGTGTTTTCAGTAAAAGAAGGTATGATAAATGGAAATGTATTCTGTTAAAGGAACAGAAAGTAATTATGTACTAAAGCTGGTTATTTCTAAATGGGAAAGAAAATAAGGAACAAACTAATACAGATATAGAAAGTTGTGGGAGGTTTGTGGAAAAGGAAACCTGAGAAAAGAGTTTTGTGCATGATCAGGACTGGCTAAAACTAGATTGAACTAAATAAGTAAATGTCTTTTATTATTGAAAGTAAGTTGGTACAAGCCTGGAGTTCAGTTTTCTCCCTCTGTAAAGAGAACAACGTTTTCTTGGAATATTGAGCTGCTTTTATTGTCACTTTGATTACATGAATAAGTATTGTTTTGCAGCACCCTATGATCTATTTGACCAAATGTTAAAACTTTAAAAAAATTTTTGACAAACTTCTTCAAATCCGATTCTAAATGAAGTTCTTTTGACCTCTAGCTAACTTTGGGATGTTTCAGAGGGTCCCTGAAGCACCTCAAAGAGAGATATTCAACTAATTAGGATTATTTGATATGTTAAATTAATGGGAAGCATTGTCAAATAGTGATGATAAAGCTTCTTAGGTTATATTGTATGGGTAAATGTCATTAATATAAATGTTCTAGAAATTATATGAAATTTCTAAAATTGGATATGTCCCGGTATAATATTATCAGTCATAATTCTAGTTATTATCTTAAAATGTTTATGTCACAGCCATAATCGTTTCTTTGTCAATTGCATTGTAATCAAATCTTTGTCATTTATAGACAGTTGTTTTACTCTGATACTTTTGCAAAAATGCTTCATCTTCAAGAAGATTCATAGAAAGGACTTTTTGACAACTACAGGTCTCTGATAGCTTTCAGATCATACTGCTGAAACAGGTAAGAAATTTAAAAGTTCTAATGGAAACCCCAATGGCTTCTAAACTCTTAACAGATGATTAAAATCAAGAATTAGTTACATAGGACTGAGTGAACTGGTGAATATGGTTATAATTTTTATGGTTTTTGTTTGAAGTATTACTTTTAATCTTTGTTTTCCAGATATAAGTAAATCTTTCCCCTTACAATAATTGTGACTTACAGCAATTTGGTAAATTATTTTTTTGTAATCAGAATTGAAAATTTTATCTTTTCTCTCTACCTGATCCCTCCAGATTTTGGAAACTCTTAATGAGTATTCTTATTTTATGGCAATATAGTTATTTCCATAAGTTCAATAAGAATCTGTTCTCCTTATAACAAGACATAATTGGAAACATTAGTTATATTACCATGGCTCCGACTGGAATGTCATATTTTGAGAATGTACGTAGAATCAGATATGACCAGACAGCTTTAAAGAACTAAGGTTAACTTTACGGAGCCATAAAGCCCCTTGGAAAAATGACCTGATACACCATTTACAGGGTTCCCAGAAGCCTTACCAGGTAAATGAGGAAGGCCACCTCTTGGCAGGTGAAAAAAATCTCAAGATATTTTGGGGACCTTGAGAAGAGAGGAATTCACCCGAATCGGTAGATGTTGCAGGTGGAATCTTATAGAAAGCTCTTGGTGTGGCTTTCCTGGCCTTGAGATGCCTTTTAAAAGTTCAATCTAAGATTCCTTATGAACAGTTCTAGCAAAACCAAATTTAAAAGAGACTATATGATCAATTATACTTATGTAAATAATGAGACCAAATTTATTGAAACCAGACTTATTTTGCAAACAAATTAGTCTTAATTTAGCTATATTTGGTGGAAATGAGGACAATTTCAGAGAAAAAATTGTTTTAGTAATATGTTTTTGTGGATATTAAATTCTAACAGTGTTCTAATTGTCTTTGAGGTTCTATATTTACTGCCTAAGACTCACTTCCTGGATGGCTCCTCATTACTATGTTACATTATTGTAAAGTTTAATTGAATTATTAAAAGGACAGTTTAAGTTTGTTTCTGAAGCTTATCATAGTAATCTATTTTTGGATGAAGATCAGATGCCCCATGACCTGCAACCAGGAGATTATGCACATTGGAAAAGACATCAAGTACAGGACTCTTTATAGCCACATTGGAAGGAGCTCAGTCATCCTCTCCTGAATGGACTGCAATTTCTATTTCTGACAACCAGCTTCGACTAACTGAGACCAGCAGTACCAGACCAGGACAAGAAGAAGACGACATCTGAAGGAGACAGCTGACCCAAGATGCCCAACCAGGCCTGTGTACTTGTTACCTTGATGGTTGCTCACACTTTTGCTTATGAATCAAATGTGTTTCTTTCTTGGGCTCAATCATATGAGTCTCAAAAATCAGTCCAATTTCTGCGTTTGTGGACTATTACCTGTGTCTAGTACTCCTGGGTTACCTTGGTGGATTTCTCCTCTCCAAGGCTCTAATTGGATGGCCCTTAGGAAATTTATTCTAGAAGAAAGGACTTATAGTTCTGTTGGGGCCATTATTGATATTTCTAGATGGGACACTCCTCACTTGGCCAATTAATCATACTTGCTCTGACCATGGCCATAAAAATGGATTTTTTTCCTTTTCTAAAAATTTTTATTGAACATTGATTCACAATGTTGTGAGAGTTTCAGATGTACAGCAAAGAGATTCAATTATACATATATATATAAATATATATATTGTTTTTTAAATAAATTTTTTATAATTCTCTTCCATTATAGGCTATTACAAGATATTGAGTATACTTCCCTGTGCTATATAGTAGGTCCTTATTGATTATCTATTTTATATAGTAGTAGTGTGTATATTTTATTTTATTTATTTTTTTATTGGAATATAATTGTTTTACAATGTTGTATTAGTTTCTGCCATACAATGAAGTAAATCAACTATATGTATACCTATGTCTCCTCCCCCTTGGACTTCCCTCTCATGCCCCCCACCCACATCCCACCCATCTAGGTCATCACTGAGCACTGAGCTGAGCTTCCTGTGCTTTATAGCCTATTCCTGCTAGCTATCTATTTTATGCATGGTAGTGTATATATGTCAATCCTAATCTCCCAGTTTGTCCCACCCTCCCCTTCCCCTCCATGTCCACATGTCCGTTCTCTATGTCTGCATCTCTATTCCTGACCTGCAAATAAGTTCATCTGTACTATTTTTCTAGATTCCACATATAGGCATTAATATACAATATTTGCTTTTCTCTTTCTGGTTTACTTCACTCTGTATGACAGACTCTAGGCCCATCCACATCTCTATAAATCACCCAATTATGTTCCTTTTTATGGCTGAGTAATATTCCATTGTATATATGTACCACATCTTCTTTATCCATTCATCTGTCGTTGGACACTTAGGCTGTTTCCATGTCCTGGCTATGGTAAATAGTGCTGCAGTGAACATTGGGGTACATGACTCTTTTTGAATTATGGTTTTCTCTGGGTATATGCCCAGTAGTGGGATTGCCGGATCATATGGTGGTTCTATTTTTAGTTTTTTAAGGAACATCCATACTGTTCTCTACAGTGCCTGTATCAATTTATATTCCCACCAACAGTGCAAGAGGGTTCCCTTT
>NC_041228.1:47296659-47301900 GCF_002837175.3 Physeter macrocephalus
ATTGGGTTGTTTTTTTGATATTGAGCTCCATGAGCTCTTTGTATATTTTGGAGATTAATCCTTTGTCCATTGCTTCCTTTGTAAATATTTTCTCCCATTCTGAGCATTGTCTTCTCATCTTGTTTATGGTTTCCTTTGCAGTGCAAAAGCTTTTAAGTTTAATTAGGTCCTATTTGTTTATTTTTGCTTTTATTTTTGTTACTCTAGGAGATGGGTCAAAAAAGATCTTGCTGTGGTTATTTCAAAGAGTATTTTTCCTGTGTTTTCCTCTAAGAGTTTTATAGTGTCCATTCTTACATTTAGGTCTTTAATCCATTTGGAGTTCATTTTTGTGTATGGTGTTAGGGAGTGTTCTAATTTCATTCTTTTACATGTAGCTGTCCAGCTTTCCCAGCACCACTTATTGAAGAGGCTGTCTTTTCTCCATTGTGTGTTCTTGCCTCCTTTATCAAAGATAAGGTGACCATATGTGCATGGGTTTATATCTGGGCTTTCTATCCTGTACCATTGATCTATATTTCTGTTTTTGTGCCAGTACCATACTGTCTTGATTACTGTAGCTTTGTAGCATAGTTTGAAGCTGGGGAGCCTGATTCCTCCAGCTCTGTTTTTCTTTCTCAAAATTGCTTTGGCCATTCAGGGTCTTTTGTGTTTCCATACAAATTGTTAAATTTTTTGTTCTAATTCTCTGAAGAATGCCATTGGTAATTTGACAGGGATTGCATTGAATCTGTAGATTGCTTTGGGCACTATAGTCATTTTCACAGTATTCATTCTTTCAATCTGAGAACATGATATATTTCTCCATCTGTTTATGTCCTCTTTGATTTCTTTCATCAGTGTTTTATAGTTTTCTGAGTATTGGTATTTGCCTCCTTAGGTAGGTTTATTCCTAGATATTTTATTATTTTGTTGTGATGGTAAATGGGATCGTTTCCTTAACTGTCTGATCTTTTGTCATTAGTGTATAGGAATGCAAGAGATTTCTCTGCATTAATTTTGTATCCTGCAATCTTACCAAATTCATTTATTGGTTGTAATAGTTTTCTGGTGGCCTCTTTAGGATTTTCTATGTATAGTATTATGTCATCTGCAAAGAGTGACAGTTTCACTTCTTTTCCAATTTGTATTACTTTTATTTCCTTTTTTCTCTGATTGCCATGGCTAGGACTTCCAAAACTATGTTGGGTAATAGTCACGAGAGTGGACATCCTTGTCTTGTTCCTGATCTTAGTGGAAATGCTTTCAGTTTTTCACCATTGAGAATGATGTTAGCTGTGGGTTTGTCATATATGGCCTTTATTATGTTGAGGTAAGTTCCCTCTATGCCCACTTTCTGGAGAGTTTTTATCATAAATTGTTGAATTTTGTCAAAAGCTTTTTCTGAATCTATTGAGGTGATCATATGATTTTTATTCCTTAATTTGTTAATATGGTATATCACATTGATTGATTTGCATGTATTGAAGAATTCTTGCATTCCTTGGACAAATCCCACTTGATCATGGTGTAAGATCCTTTTAATGTGTTGTTGGATTCTGTTTGCTAGTATTTTGTTGAGGATTTTTGTGTCTATGTTCATCAGTAATAATTGTCTGTAATTTTCTTTTTTTGTGATATCTTTGTCTAGTTTTGGTATCAGGGTGATAATGGCCTCATAGAATGAATTTAGGAGTGTTCCTTTCTTGTAAATTTTTGGAAGAGTTTGAGGAGGATAGGTGTAAGGTCCTCTCTAAATGTTTGATAGAATTCGCCTGTGAAGCCATCTGGTCCTGGACTTTTATTTGTTGGAAGATCTTTAATTACAATTTCAATTCATTACTTGTGATAGGTCTGTTTATATTTTCTAATTCTTCCAGTTTAGTCTTGGAAAATTGTACCTTTCCAGGAATTTGTTCATTTCTTCGAGGTTGTCCATTTTATTGGTATATACTTGCTTGTCACAGTCTCTTATAATCCTTTGTATTTCTGTGATGTCTGTTGTAATTTCTCCTTTTCATTTCTAATTTTATTGATTTGTATCCTCTCCCTTTTTTTCTTGATGACTTTACACCAATGGACAGACCATCCAAACAGAAAATAAATAAGGAAACACAAGTTTTAAATGACACAATAAACCAGATAGATTTAATTGATATTTATAGGACATTCCACCTGAAAGTGGCAGAATAAACTTTCTTCTCAAGTGCACATGCAACATTCTCATCACATCTTGGGTCACAAATCAAGCCTCAGAAAACTTAAGAAAATTGAAATCATATCAAGCTTCTTTTCCAACCACTACACTATGAGATTAGAAATCAATTACAGGAAAAAACTGTAACAAACACAAATACATGGAGACTAAACAGTGTGTTACTAAATAACCAAGAGATCACTGAAGAAATCAAAGAGGAAATTAAAAAAATACATAGAAACAAATGGCAATGAAAACACAATGACCCAAAACCTATGGGACACAGCAAAAGCAGTTCCTAAAGGGAAGTTTATAGCAATTCAATCTCACTTCAAAAAACAAGAAAAATCTCAAATAAATAATCTAACCTTACACCTAAAGCAACTAGAGAAAGGAGAACAAAGAAAACCCAAAGTCAGTAGAAGGAAGGAAATCATAAAAATCAGAGCAGAAATAAATGAAATAGAAATGAAGAAAACAATAGCAAAGATCAATAAAACTAAAAGTTGGTTCTTTGAGAAGATAAACAGAATTCATAAATATGGATTTTATTTAAAATTACTCAAGCTCAATCAGAGCAATGAGCTAAATTTCAGTCAAAGAATATAACTTCCCAGTTATTGGGAGGGACCCTCCTTCAATTATGGCATGGATTTATATGGCTAACACCAGGCTATGGTCATTTAAGTTTAAAGGCCCTTATATTGGGAACAGTTAAATCATACTAAGGATAATCAGCCTAATAACACTAGGAAATTGGGCTGAGTGCCTTATGAATAATGCCAATATGTCATTACCTTTGAGAAGCAGTGACTGATTTGGAACTGATTGGTTGAGATGACCAGGAAAATATTAGGTAGTTCCTAAGAGGACCTAATGGATTTATGGAGCAAACTTACAGTGTTGGTTCTCCCCAGGTTGGTTAGAAAGATGCACAGTTGATTTCTCTTGGGTTCAAGATCAGCTACGGGCAATCCTGAAAACAGCCACTGCCACTCTACCTTTAATGCAGGCGCACTGTGTTCAAGCATTTTTCCAGTGGTATGATAATTTGGCCATGGTATTTGTTCCTTCACTTGGAATAGAAGACATCATTACTCACATAAAGGTTTTAACCAAATTTATTCAGCAAGCTTTGAATTGTAATAATCAAGCCATTAATTACTCAATTCAGAAGTTTCCATTATGAGAAAAGCAGTCCTATGGAATCACATGGCCCTTGATATTCTAACAGCTTCCCAAGGGGGAACTTGCACTCTCTAATACATATTAAATATTGTGTTTTTGTACCTAATGAGTCTTGTAATGTAACCCACCTTATGATGTTTATGAAAAATCAAATTTCCACTCTGAATTATTCTCTTCCCAGTTTAGGGGGAAAATGGGTTGTTTCAGTTTTTAAGAAATAGATCAAAATTTATTTATTTGATTTAAATATTGATGCTTTGTTGGGATAAACCTATCCGATCAGCAAATATGATTATAGATGTCTTTTGCACCTAATCATTCTCTTCAATACTTTTTTGTCCATTAAATCAGAGAAAATTCTAAGATGCCTGGCAAAGTTACTTTTGGAAAGGGACCCATTTTCTACATTTCCCTCCAGTTACTTCAGAGTTTCAATTTATGTCACCACATAGGATAATTTCATAAGGACACTGACATTATTATTTCACTTTAAAATGTAATTTCATTATTTTGCTCCTAACTTTATTCTCCTTTAGTTTTAAAAGACTATTTGGCCTCCACAGTTACTAAAATGGCTATGATATACAAGTTATTTTGTATGTATATTCATTGTTAAAATGTGTCTTGACATGGATCTCAGAGTCTTAAGAGGTAATTAACAGTCTTATTTGGAGATTCTTATTCTTATTGAACTTTCAGGCCATTTTGCCCGTAGATTTATTTCCTATAGATTTGAAAGAAAAGGCAGTAATATCAAATACATCACAAATCAGATTATTTGGGAAGATGACTTAGACTTTCCATCATTATATAATTTATTCTAAATATGTTTCAATGGTAAAAGAAGAGGAACTGTTAATCTGGCATTTTAAGGCATTCAAAGTTATACAACTATTTTAAAATAAGACAAATACCCTGAATTTATGTAATAGTGGTATTCTCAGATAATAGTATTATTAAAACAACTATATATTTATTCTTGTTCTCAATCTTAAAACAAATTATAAATCACAGAAATGATAGCATTAATCATAAATGTGAACATAGTTTCTCAAAATTTTAGAATATATACTAGTAATGACATAGTTAAAATAATCATTTGATTGTTTAATTGCCTGTTTAATTGGTATAACTAGAATGTTTGATTGGCTTGTTATTTTGGGGGAGCTGCCAGGGAATGTGCTTATTTGTGTGCAATTTTATGTTAATTTATGAACTGCAATAGAAATCAAGAAAACTAATGCTAAATATTTTAGAAATTTAGTGTGGTATACAGAGCTCAGAACTAGAGTTTGGAATTAATTTCCTTAAAAGAATGTAGGGCTTCCCTGGTGGCGCAGTGGTTGCGCGTCCGCCTGCCGATGCAGGGGAGCCGGGTTCGTGCCCCGGTCCGGGAGGATCCCATATGCCACGGAGTGGCTGGGCCCGTGAGCCGTGGCCGCTGGGCCTGCACGTCTGGAGCCTGTGCTCCGCAAGGGGAGACGCCGCAGCGGTGAGAGGCCCGCGTACCACAAAACAAACAGTGTGTTACTAAATAACCAAGAGATCACTGAAGAAATCAAAGAGGAAATTAAAAAAATACATAGAAACAAATGGCAATGAAAACACAATGACCCAAAACCTATGGGACACAGCAAAAGCAGTTCCTAAAGGGAAGTTTATAGCAATTCAATCTCACTTCAAAAAACAAGAAAAATCTCAAATAAATAATCTAACCTTACACCTAAAGCAACTAGAGAAAGGAGAACAAAGAAAACCCAAAGTCAGTAGAAGGAAGGAAATCATAAAAATCAGAGCAGAAATAAATGAAATAGAAATGAAGAAAACAATAGCAAAGATCAATAAAACTAAAAGTTGGTTCTTTGAGAAGATAAACA
>NC_041228.1:47303729-47320728 GCF_002837175.3 Physeter macrocephalus
AGGCCCGCGTACCACAAAACAAACAAACAAACAAACAAACAAACAAAAAGAATGTAAAACACATCTAGCTTCTTTGAGCAATTCCAAGGGGAAATTTTATTTCCTGTTTAAAAATATATGGATGCAAGAGTTAATCTCCAAAGTTAACTAACAAAAGACACCAGAGCTTTAGATAAACTAATTAAAAGAGATTTGAAATCTACCTACTCAGTATTTTTCTTTTTTTTTCTTATGAGTATATATTTTATTTGCAGAAAGATTCTGTTTGGCTTATTTATTTATTTATTTATTTATTTACAAATCTGTCTGCTCTTATTAAAAATACTCTCTTATTCTTTCACTGTGATTTATATTCCTTTCTTCCTTATAAATATTTATTTCAAAGTATCTTTCAGAGTAGATTGTAACCTTGGTGTGCATATTCTTCTATTTGTTGTGTCTGCTAATACTTTCTCACAGTGATTCATTTCCTCAAGTAGATTATAATCTCTAACTATAAATTCATCTGCAGTGGGGGTTGATTTGGTGGCTTATGCTGCATACTCAAGACGTAGCCTCTTAACCACAGCCCAGTTTCAAATTTGCCTCTACTTAGACTGGATGGGTTTCACCATATCTAGATCAGTTTTAATGAAAATATCTTAGTTTAGAATCATTTGAGCCAAGCAGACAGAATGAATTTGGACTTTACAGCTACCCACTGGCTGAGGTACTGGCTTCTTTTCCACCCAAGCTTCCTTGCAGTTTCCTAGGCAGGGTTAGTGGCTGATGTTTTTCCATTTCATGGAAAGGTCAGCTCCTTATGACTCCTGGTCATATGCAGGAAGTTTATAGTTCGGTCTTTTGGCTAGAACCCTACTCTCAAGCATAATACTTGCTGTCAACTTGTTCATTAACTAGGAAAACCTTATCATTTATCATTTAAATCAGAACACTTTGAAAATTGGAAGGGGATTTATTATTAATTATGCAGAAGCAGCAGGTGAAAAGCAAGCCTATCCTTCGAAAACTGTACCAAGCAGGACCCTATGGGGCCTTCCTGGGACAGACCCCTCCCCCCATGTCCTCTGCCTGTTTCTTGTTTGTAGAAAAGCTGTAGTCTTCCAGGCCTCCCCTGAGTCACAAAAGCCTGGCTCAAGAATGAATGATTGAAAGGATGTGAACGTATAGTGACAAAAGTAGGAGTTGGGCCAGAAGAACTGGTAACAATTTAAATAGTAAATAAGCCATATGGCAGTATAGAATTTTTACTTCCTCCCTGAAGTACATAGATAACAGTATCTGAAGCACATTCCTGAGTTATTTTATAGATACTAAAACCCCCACCAAACGGAAGAAGTTAACTACATGATGACCATGAGCACATAACCCCCAGACCAGCTGGAGCCTGAGGCTTGGTAATGTTAACCCCTGTGATACCACCCTTTTACTTCACCATTAACCAATCAGAGATTGTGCACAAGCTGAGCACACACCCTGTGACTCCCCTCCTTCACCTTGCCTTTAAAAATACTTCCTTGAAACCTATCAGGGAGTTTGGTTTTTCAGAGCATGAGCTGCCTGGACTCCTTGTATGGCACCTACAATAAACGCTGCACTTACCCTCGCCACACCCCAGTTCCAGTAGGTTGGCTTTATCACACATGGGCAAGCACACACAAGTTTGTTTTGGTAACAAAACCAGTACATATGTGGTAACCCTGCACTCACGCTAAGGTGGAAGTTATTTTGTCTTTGCTCCTACCCACCAATTACAGTCCCACATTTTCTGTTCCTTTATTTCTACAGTCTGGAAATTTTCCTGGTAATTTATAGCTTGACAGTACATCCCAAACTTCCATTGTTATACTTGGCCCATGCATTTTGTATTGGAATAGGTCCTTCCAGTATCAACTTTTTCTGATATGTTAACCTAAAATTTATTAATTTAATAAATTAACCATCATAACCTTTCATTGTTTCACTGCTTCTTGTGGTTCCACTTGAATTTATTAGCTACTTCCTTATCATTATCATTACATTTACTTGAATGATGGATACAAAGATGATAAGTAAGGAATTTCCCCCTTTTTCTCTCCCTGGAAATAGTTGGCAGAATTTTGTGTAATATTATATGCTTTCTGAATGTTCATCATTCCTAGGTTAAAGTAAAATAATTCTTTTATTTCTTTCAAAGGGATCAAACTGGTACTTTAAACTTAAATTCACTACTGATATGTACAATACTTAATATTACTTTATTATTATTTGGCATCTAATTATGGCCAGTAAAACTACTTTGGGAGTAGAATTTACATCTAATTGCTCATTACTCAAAATCAGTGTTCCATTCTACAAGAGTGGGACTAGCAAAAGCCAAGAATGTTCTGAATAGACTGAAGTGCCAAGAATACTAGCAGAAAATGCTAGGTGGACAAGCTCAACATGTCAGCAGAGCCCACACATGTGCTGAGTTTAGATATACATGGCACAGCCACAAATTCAATGAAGGTAAATGGATCATGAGCTCTTAGAGAAGAGGTAATAACCTATTGGAGCTGATGCATTATGTTACACCTACTCTTAGTACCCTATTTGTTGTTCATTCCTTTAGACATATGTCCCTTCCTTCCAACATAAAATCTGTTTATCTCTTTAAGGTTCTATAGGTCCAGCAGAGCACTGAGGACTGCCAAGGAGAAACTTGGTGCAAAGGCAGCAGCTGGCAGTAAGCCTCCATTAATGTAACTTGGCTTTATTACAACTCTTGTAACCTACTTCCTCTACCTCTTTCACTTCTTTGGCTCCAACCTTTCCCTAGTGACCACAATACAGCTTTTCTTCCTATGTTATATTTCCATCTGCCACACTCCTAATTGCCAGTTCATTCTGATGGATTTTGTTCCGCAAAGCTTTCTACTTTCTTACACTGAGGAGTGGTCTGTAAACCCTGTGTGGTTTATTGATGTGTTAAACTTGTGGCTTCATCTTTTGAAGGTATATTTTAGAGTCAAAATCTGGAGTAAAATAGAGTTAAAACTTTATTTTGACAGAAGAAAATATTATGTTCTTTTTTCTTCCATAGTCTATTGATTATTTGAGAAGTATCATATTTCTGATCATGTCAATACAGTCACTACTTCTCTGATTTTAACAGTATGTTAACCTGAACGTTGAAAGAGAAACTTTAAATCTGATACAAGCACACAGAAATGACATAGAAACACATTTGTGGAGCAGAAGCAAAAACTACAATTCTGCAGCCTGTGGAACAAAAACCACATTCACAGAAAGAGAGAAAAGATGAAAAGGCAGAGGGCTATATACCAGATGAAGGAACAAGATAAAACCCCAGAAAAACAACTAAATGAAGTGGAGATAGGAAACCTTCCAGAAAAAAAGTTCAGAATAATGATAGTGAAGATGATCCAGGAACTCAGAAAAAGAGTGGAGGCAAAGATCGAGAAGATGCAAGAAATGTTCAACAAAGACCAAGAAGAATTAAAGAACAAACAAACAGAGATGAACAATACAATAACAAATGAAAACTACACTAGAAGGAATCAATAACAGAATAACTGAGGCAGAAGAACGGATAAGTGACCTGGAAGACAGAATGGTGGAATTCACTGCTGTGAAACAGACTAAAGAAAAAAGAATGAAAAGATATGAAGACAGCATAAGAGACCTCTGGGACAACATTAAATGCAACAACATTCACATTATAGGGGTCCCAGAAGGAAAAGAGAGAGAGAAGTTTCCAGAGAAAATATTTGAAGAGATTATAGTCAAAAACTTCCCTAACATGGGAAAGGAAATAGCCAGCCAAGTTCAGGAAATGCAGAGAGTCCCATAGAGAGAGAAGTTTCCAGAGAAAATATTTGAAGAGATTATAGTCAAAAACTTCCCTAACATGGGAAAGGAAATAGCCAGCCAAGTTCAGGAAATGCAGAGAGTCCCATACAGGATAAACCCAAGGAAAAACATGCCAGGACACACAATGATCAAATTGGCAAAAATTAAAGGCAAAGAAAAATTATTAAAAGCAGCAAGGGAAAAATGACAAATAACATACAGGGGAACTTCCATACGGTTAACAGCTGATTTCTCAGCAGAAACTCTACAAGCCAGAAGGGAGTGGCATGATATACTTAAAGTGATGAAAGGGAAGAATCTACAGCCAAGATTACTCTACCCGGCAAGGATCTCATTCAGATTTGACAAAGAAATCAAAAACTTTACAGAGAAGCAAAAGCTAAGAGAATTCAGCACCACCAAACCAGCTCTACAACAAATGCTAAAGGAACTTCTCTAAGTGGGAAACACAAGAGAAGAAAAGGACCTTCAAAAACAAACCCACAACAATTAAGAAAATGGTCATAGGAACACACATATTGATAATTACCTTAAACGTGAATGGATTAAACGCTCCAAACAAAAGACACAGGCTTGCTGAATGGATACAACAAGACCCATATATATGCAGTCTACAAGAGACAAACAAGGACACAGTGTAAAATAAAAGGTAGTGAGATCTTTTAAGTATTGTCGTTGTGTCATTGTTCATTTAATTCTTATCACCTCCTTCAATACAGTGTCAATGAATGTCAAGTAGTTTTCAGCATTAGTCACTCAGGGACTCTGATCTTTGTTAAATATTAGGCATGGATTTAAATTGTAGACACAGAGCTCACATCCTGGAATTCTTGGGAGGAAAGATTCTCAGAGTCACTGATATTTTTCATAATGTTCTTATGCTGATAGACTGCTCTAAGTCAGTAATCAAGCAGTAAATAAAAAGCATAAGCTAAAATGAATATATTTGTAAAAGTATAATTTCTCATAATACCTGAATACATGGACAATTAAGAGGGAAAACAGAATATTTCAGAAATGTGCAGTTCTAATGATTTATTTAAAAAAATAAACTCCCTAATGAACAGGCATTTTGGGTTTATCAAATATCTGAAAAGTTTTAAAAGCATTTATAGTTAAATAATTTTCAAACATATTTAACTAATAACCCTCATCCTTTAAAAACACATATTTCAGAGTAATTCCTGGTCATTATAGAAAGTTAAGAAAACAGGTATACATTTTTATAACAAGAAGAAAATGAGAGTTATAAGAATCATACCACTAAATGTAACCACTGTTAATATTTTGTATATTCTATTCTAGAATATACTTATATGTACCCATATAAGTACATAATAAAATTATAGATACATGCACATACTTTTAAAATCCTGCTTTCAAAAAATATTCTTCAAAAAGTGCTTTTCTTTTAACATCTTTATTGGAGTATAATTGCTTTACAATGGTTAGTTTCTGTTTTATAACAAAGTGAATCAGCTATACATATATCCCCATATCTCCTCCCTCTTGTGACTCCCTCCCATCCTCCCTATCCCACCCCTCTAGGTGGTCACAGGGCACCAAACTGATCTCCCTGTGCTATGTGGTTGCTTCCCACTAGCTATCTATTTTACAATTAGTAGTGTATATATGTCCATGCCACTCTTTCACTTCATCTCAGCTTACCCTTCCCCCTCCCCGTGTCCTCAAATCCATTCTCTACATCTGAGTTTTTATTCCTGTCCTGCCCCTAGGTTCTTCAGAACAATTCTTTTTCTTTTTTTAGATTCCATATGTATGTACTAGCATTCGGTATTTTTTTTTTTCTCTTTCTGACTTACTTCACTCTGTACGATAGACTCTAGGTCCATCTACATCACTACAAATAACTCAGTTTCATTTATTTTTATGGCTGAGTAATATCCCACTGTATATATGTGCCACATCTTCTTTATCCATTCATCTGTCGATGCTTCCATGTCCTGTCTATTGTAAATAGAGCTGCAATGAACATTGTGGTACATGACTCTTTTTGAATTATGGTTTTCTCAGGGTATATGCCCAGTAGTGGGATTGCTGGGTCGTATGGTAGTTCTATGTTTAGTTTTTTAAGGAACATCCATACTGTTCTCCATAGTGGCTGTATCAATTTACATTCCCACCAACAGTGCAAGAGGGTTCCCTTTTCTCCACACCCTCTCCAGCATTTATTGTTTATAGAATTTTTGATGATGGCCATTCTGACCAGTTTGACGTGGTTCCTCTTTGCAGTTTTTTTTTTTTTTTAATTGACAAGCATTTACTTAGCTAACAGTTTACAGGTATGCAGGGCCCAGTGAGCCTTTCTTCTGGTCTCTGCTGGGCTCACTCATGTGTCTGCAGTTGACTGCTAGGCTGACTAGGAGCCGGCTGGTCTGGGATGGCTCCAGTTGGGATGCTTTCTCTTGTTTCACGTGGTCTCTCATCCTCCAACAGGCTGATGTTGTTCACACAGAGTCTGGTAAGGGTTCCAATAAGAAACTACTCTTTGTAGTTTTGATTTGCATTTCTCTAATGATTAGTGTTGTTGAGCATCCTTTCATGTGTTTGTTGGCAATCTGTATATCCTCTTTGGAGAAATGTCTGTTTAGGTCTTCTGCCCATTTTTTTGGATTGGGTTGTTTGTTGTTTTGATATTGAGCTGCATGCACTGCCTATACATTTTGGAGATTAAACCTTTGTCAGTTGCTTCACTGGCAAATATTTTCTCCCATTCTGAGGATTGACTTTTCATCTTGTTCATGTTTTCCTTTGCTGTGCAAAAGCTTTTAAGTTTCATTAGGTCCCAATTTTTAATTTTTGTTTTTATTTCCATTTCTCTAGGAGATGGGTTGAAAAGGATCTTGCTGTGATTTATGTCATAGAGTGTTCTGCCTATATTTTCCTCTACGAGTTTTATAGTGTCTGGCCTTACATTTAGGTCTTCAATCCATTATGTGTATGGTGTTAGGCAGTGTTCTAATTTCATACTTTTACATGTAGCTGTCCAGTTTTCCCAGCACCGCTTATTGAAGAGGCTGTCTTTTCTCCATTGTATATTCTTGCCTCCTTTATCAAAAATAAGGTGACCATATATGTGTGGATTTATGTCTGGGCTTTCTATTTTGTTCCATTGATCTATATTTCTGTTTTTGTGTCAGTACCATATTGTCTTGATTACTGTAGCTTTCTAATATAATCTGAAGTTAGGGAGCCTGATCCCTCCAGCTCCGTTTTTCTTTCTCAAGATTGCTTTGGCTGCTCAGGGTCTTTTGTGTTTCCATACAAGTTGTGAAATTTTTTGTTCTAGTTCTGTGAAAAATGCCATTGGTAGTTTGATAGGGATTGCATTGAATCGGTAGATTGTTTTGGGTAGTATAGTCATTTTCAGAATGTTGATTCTTCAAATTCAAGAACATGTTATATGTCTCCATCTGTTTGTATCATCTTTAATTTCTTTCATCAGTGTCTAATAGTTTTTTGCATATAGGTCTATTGTCTCCTTAGGTAGGTTTCTTCCTAGGTGTTTTATTCTTTTTGTTACAATGGTAAATGGGAGTGTTTCCTTAATTTCTCTTTCAGATTTTTCATCATTAATGTATAGGATTGCAAGAGATTTCTGGGCATTAATTTTGTATCTTCTACTTTACCAAATTCATTGATTAGCTCTAGTAGTTTTCTGGTGGCATCTGAAAGCTTTTTCTACATGTTTTGAGATGATCATATGGTTTTTCTCCTTCAAATTGTTAACATATTTTATCACATTGATTGATTTGCTTATATTGAAGAACCCTTGCATTCCTGGGATAAACCCCACTTGATCATGGTGTATGATCCTTTTAATGTGCTGTTGGATTCTGTTTGCTAGTATTTTGTTGAGGACTTTTGCATCTATGTTCATCAGTGATATTGGGCAGTGTTTTCTTTCTTTGTGACATGTATGTCTGGTTTTGGTATCAGGGTGATGGTGGCCTCATAAAATGAGTTGGGGAGTGTTCCTCCCTCTTCTATATTTTGGAAGAGTTTGAGAGGGATAGATGTTAGCTTTTCTCTAAATGTTTGAAATAATTCTCCTGTGAAGCCATCTGTTCCTGGGCTTTTGTTTGTTGGAAGATTTTCAATCACAGTCTCAATCTCAGTGCTTGTGATTGGTCTGTCTACATTTTCTATTTGTTCCTGGTTCAGTCTCGGAAGGTTGTACTCTTCTAAGAATTTGTCCATTTCTTCCAGGTATCCATTTTAGTGGCATATACTTAATTGTAGTAATCTCTCATCATCCTCTGTATTTCTGCAGTGTCAGTTGTTATTCTCCTTTTTCAATTCTAATTCTATTGATTTGAGTCTTCTCTCTTTTTTTCTTGATGAGTCTGGCTAATGGTTTTTCAACTTTGTTTATTTTCTCAAAGAATCAGCTTTTAGTTTTATTAATCTTTGCTATTGTTTCCTTCCTTTCATTTTCATTTATTTCTGATCTGATCTTTATGATTTCTTTCCTTCTGCTAACTTTGAAGGTTTTTTGTTCTTCTTTCTCTAATTGCTTTAGGTGTAAGGTTAGGTTGTTTATTTGAGATGTTTCTTGTTTCTTGAGGTAGGATTGTATTGTTATTAACTTCTCTCTTAGAACTGCTTTTCTGCCTCCCATATGTTTTGGGTCGTCCTGTTTTCATTGTCATTTATTTCTAGGTATTTTTGGATTTCATCTTTAATTTCTTCAGCGATCTCTAGGTTATGTAGTAGGGTATTGTTTAGTCTCCATGTGTTTGCATTTTTTTACAGGTTTTTTCCTGTAATTGATATGTAGTCTCATAGCGTTGTGTTTGGAAAAGATACTTGATATGATTTCAATTTTCTTAAATTTAGCAAGGCTTGATTTGTGACCCAAGATATAATCTATCCTGGAGAATGTTCCATGAGCACTTGAGAAGAAAGTGTATTCTGTTGTTTTTGGATGGAATGTCCTATAAATATCAATTAAGTCCATCTTGTTTAATGTGTCATTTAAAGCTTGTGTTTCCTTATTTATTTTCATTTTGGATGATCTATCCATTGGTGAAAGTGGGGTGTTAAATCCCCTACTATGATTGTGTTACTGTTGATTTCCCATTTCATGGTTGCTAGCATTTGCCTTATGTATTGAGATGCTCCCATGTTAGGTGCATAAATATTTACAATTGTTATATTTTCTTCTTGGATTAATCCCTTGATCATTATGTAGTGTCCTTCTTTGTCTCTTGTAATAGTCTGTATTTTAAAATCTATTTTGTCTGATATGAGAATTGCTACTCCAGCTTTCTTTTGATTTCCATTTGCATGGAATATTTTTTCCATCCCCTCACTTTCAGTCTGTATGTGTCCCAAGGTCTGAAGTGGGTCTCTTGTAGAGAGCATATATGCAGGTCTCGTTTTTGTATCCATCCAACTAGTCTATGTCTTTTGGTTGGAGCATTTAATCCATTTACATTTAAGGTAGTTATCGATATGTATGTTCCTATTACCATTTTCTTAATTGTTTTGGGTTTGTTATTGTAGGTCTTTTCCTTCTAGAGAAGTTCCTTTAGCATTTGTTGTAAAGCTGGTTTGGTGGTGCTGGATTCTCTTAGCTTTTGCTTGTCTGTTAAGGTGTTAATTTCTCTGTTGAATCTGAATGAGATCCTTGCTGGGTAGAGTAATCTTGGTTGTAGGTTTTTCCCTTTCATCACTTTAAATATGCCTTTCCACTCCTTTCTGGCTTGCAGTGTTTCTGCTGAAAGATCAGCTGTTAACCTTATGGGGATTCCCTTGTATGTTATTTTTTGGTTTCCCCTTGCTGCTTTAAATATTTTTCTTTGTATTTAGTTTTTGATAGTTTGATTAATATGTGTCTTATCATGTTTGTCCTTGGATTTATCCCTTATGGGACTCTGCTTCCTGTACTTGATTGACTATTTCCTTTCCATATTAGGGAAATTTTCAACTATAATCTCTTCAAATATTTTCTCAGTACCTTTCTTTTTCTCTTCTTCTTCTGGGACCCCTATAATTCAAATGTTCATGCATTTAATGTTGTCCCAGAGGTCTCTGAGACTGTCCTCAATTCTTTTCATTCTTTTTTCTTTATTCTGCTCTGCAGTAGTTATTTCCACTATTTTATCTTCCAAGTCATGTGTCCGTTCTTCTGCCTCAGTTATTCTGCTATTGATTCCTTCTACAAAATTTTAAATTTCATTTATTTTGTTGTTCATCATTGTTTGTTTGATCTTTAGTTCTTTTAGGTCTTTGTTAAATGTTTTTTGTCTTTTCTCCATTCTATTTCCAAGATTTTGGATCATCTTTACTAACATTATTCTGAATTCTTTTTCAGGTAGACTGCCTATTTCCTCTTCATTTGTTTGGTCTGGTGGGTTTTTACCTTGCTCCTTCATCTGCTGTGTGTTTTTCTGTCTTCTCATTTTGCTTATCTTACTGTGTTTGGGGTCTCCTTTTTGCAGGCTGCAGGTTCGTAGTTCCCATTGTTTTTGGTGTCTGCTCCCAGTGGATAAGGTTGGTTCAATGGGTTGTGTAGGCTTCCTGGTGGAGGGGACTGGTGCCTGTGTTCTGGTGGATGAGGCTGTATCTTGTCTTTCCGGTGGGCAGGACTACCTACAGTGTTGTGTTTTGGGGTGTCTGTGACCCTATTATTATTTTAGGCAGACTCTCTTCTAATGGGTGGGGCTGTTTTCCTGTCTTGCTAGTTTGGCATAAGGTGTCCAGCACTGTAGCTTGCTGGTTATTGAGAGCTGGGTCTTAGCATTGAGTTGGAGATCTCTCGGAGAGCTTTCTCCATTTGATATTACGTGGAGCTGGGATGTCCTGAACCAGTGTCCTGAACTTGGCTCTCTGAACTCAGAGACACAGGCCTCATTCCTGGCTGGAGCACGAAGACCTTGTCAGCCACACGGCTCCGAACTTTGGATCTCCACACTCCGGAGTCCCTCTTTGGATCTAAAGTGTTTTTAAAATACTTATTTATGTATTATTTATTTTTGGCTGTGTGGGGTCTTAGTGGCGGCATGTGGGATCTTTCCTTGTGGCACATGGGCTCTTAATTCTAGTGCACAGGATACTCTGTAGTTATGGTGTGTGGACTTCTCATTGTGGTGGCTTCTCTTGTTGCAGAGCCCTGGCTCTAGGCCTGTGGGCTTCAGTAGTTGTGGCATGTGGGCTCAGTAGTTGTGGCTTGCAGGCCCTAGAGCACAGGCTCAGTAGTTGTGGCACATGGGCTTTGTTGATCTGCAGGACGTGGGATCTTCCCGGACCAGGGTTCGAACCCATGTCCCCTGCATTGGTAGGCAGATTCTTAACCAATGTGCCACCAGGGAAGTCCCCTTTTACATGTTTTTTATTCCTCAGTGTAGTGTAAATGTGGGTTGGTTCAGAGAGTTAAGGTCTTTTTGTATCAAATCCAGTTGTCTGCAGAAAGCTAACTCATCATGGCCATATATCACAGCTCTCTTCCTCCTCTCCAAACTGACAGGGAATTCTTTGAAAGAAAGAGAGTAAAGCAAATCATGCTGTGTCCTAATGGATGCCACATGTTCACAGATTGCATTATGAATCAGGCTGATCATGGCATTAAGAAGGAAGTTCATTTAAGGTAGTAATTCCTTACCAGAAAAAAGAAGTTCTTTACTTGGAATCAAACAATCTTCAAGTGATTTAAAGAATTTGAAGATTCAGTGTTGTACTTTCTGCAGAAAATGTTTTAAGAAAAACTAATTTGATCTCAAAATGTAGACAGAGAAACACCACCTGGAGATAAATTGGAATGGAAAAATTTTAAGATTATATTTCTCCTGTATTTGTGGAAAAATCAACCTGATAATTGTGTTACTAAGACAGAGCTTAATGGCTAGGTAAAGTAGGTCAAAAATAAAACAATCCAAATGAAAACTTAGAAATGTGGTTGGTAATGGGAGCATGAAGTGCTAGGTGGGAAGGAAAGGGGGAGAGAGGGAGAAGGCTCACAGTACTCTTTTCCCAAAGCCCTCAGCATGAGTCTTCCTCATTCCTCATAATTTGGAGGTGGTCTCTACCTCTAGGACAAGGACTGGGTTTACACCAAGAAAATGTAGGCATTTCCAAATAACTCAAATATGCTACAACCAGGCTCAGAGATTGCAGAGTTAATATTCTCTCCAAGACTCCTCTGTCTGATGAACCTTTAATGAGACATGGGATAATTTGGGAGTGAGATAAATGAAACCACATCTTTGAATGTTGCTGTCCCTTACATATTATGTTAATTTGGCAAAAAGCAGTTGTAAGCAAGGATTTAGAGTATATGACTGGTATGATTCTAAGGAGTCAGTGCATGAGACTAAGGAACGGTCACATAATAACTAACACAGAATACTTGTCAGGAACTTCTAAGAGAATTATATTTATGTATTAATCCATTTAAATCTCATAACAACACCAAGGAAAACTTTTTCATTATAAAATGTATTTTATTTCTAACCACATTATACTAATTATTTTTGCATATCAGTCATTGGACATAAGTGAAGCAGAGGAAGACCTGATACATCCAGGAAATGGAAGAGAGGGCAAAAAATAGTTTTAAAATGGTGGTAGATGACTGCTTAACGGGAATGGGAGGATGTGATCTGAACTTCTCAGAAAGGTACTAGGCTGCTCATTTACATTCTGAGAGCAGGTGGCTTTTTGGCCTTGGACATGTGATTGGTGAGTGATTACCTTTTTACCCTCTACATTTAGTGCCTTCCTAGGACAGCTGCTTCTCCCAGGTTATTTCTCTATTTTAGAATGTTACCGGCTATTGGCTTAAAGGTTAGATAAGGAATATCAACAATAAGCAAAATGTTGACTTTTTCTTTTACTTAAAAACAGATCAGGAGATTAGAAAATGTTATTACATGGGGAGGAAATAAGAGCAAAAATTTAAAGCCTGACTGCTGTTCCAGAGTGCTTTACATAGATTAACATATTTAATGCCTAATATAGCCCTATGAAAATCCTTGAGTACAGCACAGGGAGGTTAAATCACTTACCCAAGATCACACAGCTCAGAAGTCATGGTTCCAACCTCCAAAATCTGGATCCCCAATCCACACTCTCAACCACTATTTTCAGAGAACATCCATTCCACTTCCACCTGGTTGTGTATGCTTGGACAAGTCACTGCATTTCTCAATTTCTCTATTCTCCTTCCCTTAATTTACCTACCTCAGAAAGTTGTCGAGAGTGAGAAATGACATAACATATATCAATGTATAAATAACACTACAGGGTATAGTTTTTCATTGTTTTAAGCATAAAGCTCTAGCTGTTGTGAGATCTGTCTTTAAGAGGAGTTATATTGGTACTTCCTTCCAGTACTGATGGAACTTCTAGTGCTGACTCTCTTTGCATCCTGCTTCAGAGCATATGGTTCAGGACGAGACTGTGGAGGTGAACACTGGACTGGACATCCCTTACTGCTTGGGTCTACTGAAGGTGGAATGGAAAGAAAGGTGACTGATGGTGCTGCAACAGTCACAAGGCCAGTTGGTTTATGCCTTATACTTTTGGTTTAGTACTGTTCCCTGCTTTCCTTCTCCCAGTTCTTTTAAAATCAGTGGCTGCTACTACATCTGCCTTGGCACCCCTGACTGCTGGGGACCCTGCTTTCATGCTGCTCTGCTCAGCCAAAAGTTAGGGCTAAACGCTGGGGAGAGAGTACTCAGTTGTGAGGTTGAGGGATGTGTGGAGTAGGGCTAGAGGCAGGATAGATTTAGCTTTTCCTGCTCTTGATCATGGTTAGCTCACCCAGTAAAAAGTTAATCACAACAGTAAGTAGATGAATCATAGAAAAATCACTTAAAATTGTTTAACAATTAGCATAAGACTAAAAATAAACAAAAATTAGAGAATACATTTAAACCAGAATATTAGGCTAGACAAAAAAGAGGGAAAAGTTATCTTTACTTCTTTCTAGTCCTATGCCTTTTCAGTTATTGCAGCACTTCTGAGAGAGGAAATTAATTGTAATAAAATAATAATCAAACTTCCTGCCTGCCAAAGAAAAGATAAAACCTTGGAGGCTTACATTTTTCATTTCTCTTAGAATTTAAAACTTTTGATAAACATTCTGATGATGAGATTATCTAAATTTTAGGTAGCATGGTGAATGAAAGCCTATATTTATGTAATTCTTATTAAGGCCTAGAATTGATTTTTAAACATCTAAGAAAAAGCATAAACCCAATATTTTAATTTAAACAATTATTCTTTAATTTTTGTTATTTTTATTGTTATATTAATTGTTAAATTGTAAATGATTGTTCTATTATTCACATGCTTAGTGGTATGACTTTACTTTTGACATTCACTATGGTCTTTGTTCTTATGGACTGTTTCACATACATTGGACAATTGAGACTACTTCAGATTGTATAATTAGGATATTTGCAACACTCAAAATATGAGGAAGACATACTGTTTCTATTTTGGAAAATTCTTGTAGAATTGGTCTATTCTTTTCTTTTTTTAATATTTAAATTTTATACTGTTATACTTTTTATTTATTTTTTTAACATCTTTATTGAAGTATAATTGCTTTACAATGGTGTGTTAGTTTCTGCTTTATAACAAAGTGAATCAGTTATACATATACATATATCCTCATATCTCCTACCCCTTACGTCCCCCTCCCATCCTCCCTATCCCACCCCTCTAGGTGGTCACAAAGTACCGAGCTGATCTCCCTGTGCTATGCGGCTGCTTCCCACTAGCTATCTATTTTACATTTGGTAGTGTATATATGTACATGCCACTCTCTCACTTCCTCCCAGCTTAACTTTCCCACTCCCCGTGTCCTCAAGTTCATTCTCTATGTCTGCATCTTTATTCCTGTCCTGCCCCTAGGTTCTTCAGAACATTTTTTCTTTTTTTTTTAGATCCATATATATGTGTTAGCATATAGTATTTGTTTTTCTCTTTCTGACTTACTTCACTCTGTATGGCAGACTCTAAGTCCATCCACCTCACTATAAATAACTCAGTTTCGTATCTTTTTATGGCTCAGTAATAGTCCATTGTATATATGTGCCACGTCTTCTTTATCCATTCATCTGTTGATGGACACTTAGGTTGCTTCCATGTCTTGGCTATTGTAAATAGACCTGCAATGAACTATGTGGTACATGACTCTTTTTTTCTCTTTTTTGAAATTTTTATTTTTATTTTATTTATTTTTTTATACCATGACTCTTTTTGAATTATGGTTTTCTCAAGGTATATACCCAGTAGTGGGATTGCTGGATCATATGGTAATTCTATTTTTAGTTTTTTAATGAACCTACATACTGTTCTCCATAGTGGCTGTATCAATTTACATTCCCACCCACAGTGCAAGAGGGTTCCGTTTTCTCCACCCCCTCTCCAGCATTTGTTGTTTCTAGATTTTCTATGAAGCCCATTCTAAGTGGTGTGAGGTGATACCTCATTGTAGTTTTGATTTGCATTTCTCTAAATTAGTGATGTTGAGCAGGTTTTCATGTGCTTCTTGGTCATCTGCATGTCTTCTTTGAAGAAATGTCCATTTAGGTCTTCTGCCCGTATTTGGATTGGGTTGTTTGTTGATTTAATATTGAGCTGCATGAGCTGTTTATATATTTTGGAGATTAATCCTTTGTCCTTTGATTCGTTTGCAAATATTTTCTCCCATTCTGAGGGTTGTCTTTTCATCTTGTTTATGGTTTCCTTTGCTGTGCAGAAGCTTTTAAGTTTCATTAAGTCCTATTTGTTTATTTTTGTTTTTATTTCCATTACTCTAGGAGGTGGATCAAAAAAGATCTTGCTGTGATTTATGTCAAAGAGTGTATGTTTCTGTTTTTGTGCCAGTACCATATGGTCTTGATTACTGTCACTTTGTAGTATAGTCTGAAGTCAGGGATTCTGATTCCTCCAGCTCCATTTTTTTCCCTCACAAATGCTTTGGCTATTCGGGGTCTTTTGTGTCAACATACAAATTTTAAGATGATTTGTCCTAGTTCTGTAAAAAATGCCATTGGTAATTTGATAGGGATTGCATTGAATCTGTAGATTGCGTTGGGTAGTAAAGTCATTTTCACAATATTGATTCTTCCAATCCAAGAACATGGTATATCTCTCCAACTGTTGGTATCACCTTTAATTCCTTTCATCACTGTCTAATAGTTTTCTGCATACAGGTCTTTTGTCTCCCTAGGTAGGTTTATTCCTAGGTATTTTATTCTTTTTGTTGCAATGGTAAATGGGAGTGTTTCCTTAACTTCTCTTTCATATTTTTCATCATTAGTGTATAGGAATGCAAGAGATTTCTGTGCATTAATTTTGTATCCTGCAACTTTACCAAAATCATTGATTAGCTCTAGTAGTTTTCTGGTGGTATCTTTAGGATTCTCTATGTGTAGTATCATGTCATCTGCAAACAGTGACAATTTTACTTCTTCTTTTCCAATTTGTATTCCTTTTATTTCTTTTCCTTCTCTTATTGCTGAGGCTAGGACTTCCAAACTATGTTGAATAACAGCAGTGAGAGTGGACATCCTTGTCTTGTTCCTGATCTTAGAGGAAATGCTTTCAGATTTTCACTATTGAGAATGATGTTTGCTGTGGGTTTGTTGTATATGGCCTACATTATGTTGAGGTAGGTTCCCTCTATGCCCACTTTCTGGAGAGTTTTTATCATAAATGGGTGTTGAATTTTGTCAAAAGCTTTTTCTACATATACTGAAATGATCATATGGTTTTTATTCTTCAGTTTGTTAATATGGTTTCTCACATTGATTGATGTGCATATATTGAAGAATCCCTGCATCCCTGGGATAAATTCCACTTTATTGTGGTGTATGATCGTTTTAATATGTTGTTGGGTTCTGTTTGCTAGTATTTTGTTTAAGATTTTTGCATCTATATTCTTCAATGATATTGGTCTGTAATTTTCTTTCTTTCTTTTTTTTTTTTTTGTAGTATCTTTGTCTGGTTTTGGAATTAGGATGATGGTGGCCTCATAGACTGAGTTTGGGAGTGTTCACTCCTCCACAATTTTTTGGAAGAGTTTGAGAAGGATGGGTGTTAGCTCTTCTCTAAATGTTTGATATAATTCACCTGTGAAGCCATCTGGTCCTGGAATTTTGTTTGT
>NC_041228.1:47321068-47409388 GCF_002837175.3 Physeter macrocephalus
TCTTAGGATACTTTGTATTTCTGTGGTGTCTGTTGTAACTTCTTTTTCATTTCTAATTTTATTTTATTTTATTATTTTTATTTATTTATTTGCGGTACGCAGACATCTCACTGTTGTAACCTCTCCCGTTGTGGAGCACAGGCTCTGGACACGCAGGCTCAGTGGCCATGGCTCACGGGCCCAGGCGCTCCATGGCATGTGGGATCTTCCCGGACCGGGGCACGAACCCGTGTTCCCTGCATTGGCAGGTGGACACTCAACCACTGTGCCACCAGGGAAGCCCTCTAATTTTATTGATTTGAGTCCTCTCCCTCTTTTTCTTGATGAGTCTGGCTAATGGTTTATCATCTCAAAGAACCTGCTTTTAGTTTTACTGATCTATGCTATTGTTTTCTTTGTTTCTATTTCATTTATTTCTGCTTTGATCTTTATGATTTCTTTCCTTCTGCTAACTTTGGGTGTTATTTGTTCTTCTTTCTATCTTTGCTATTGTCTTTGTTTCTTCTTCATTTATTTCTGCTTTGATCTTTATGATTTCTTTCCTTCTGCTAACTTTGGGTGTTATTTGTTCTTCTTTCTATAGTTCCTTTAGGTGTAAGGTTAGGTTATTTATTTGAGATTTTTCTTGTTTCTTGAGGTAGGCTTGTATAGCTATAAACTTCCCTCTTAGAACTGCTTTTGCTGCATCCCATAGGTTTTGGATCATTGTGTTATCATTGTCATTTGACTCTAGGCATTTGTTCATTTCCTCTTTGATTTCTTCAGTGATCTCTTGGTTATTTAGTAACGTAGTGTTTAGCCTCCATGCGTTTGTGATTTTTACCTTTTTTCCCTGCAATTAATTTCTAATCTCAAAGCGCTGTGGTCATAAAAGATGCTTGATATGTTTTCAATTTTCTTAAATTTACTGAGGCTTGATTTGTGACTCAACATGTGATCTATCCTGGAGAATGTTCCATGCACAATTGAGAAGAAAGTGTAATCTGCTATTTTTGGATGGAATGTCCCATAAATATCAATTAAATATATCTGTTCTATTGTGTCATTTAAGGCTCTGTTTCCTTATTTATTTTCATTTTGCATGATCTGTCCATTGGTTTTAATGAGGTGTTAAAGTCCCCCACTATTATTGTGTTACTGTTGATTTCATCTTTTACAGCTGTTAGCAGTTTCCTTATGTATTGAGGTGCTCCTATGTTGGGTGCATATATATTTATAATTGTTACATCTTCTTCTTGGATTAATCCCTTGATCATTATGTAGTGTCCTTCATTGTCTCTTGTAACATTCTTTATTTTAAAGTCTATTTTATCTGATATGAGTATTGCTACTCCAGCTTTCTTTTGATTTCCATTTGCATGGAGTATCTTTTTCCATCCCCTCACTTTCAGTCTGTAAGTGTCCCTAGGTCTGAAGTGGATATCTTGTAAACAGCATATATATGGGTTTTGTTTTTGTATCCATTCAGCAAGCCTGTGTCTTTTGGTTGGAGCATTGAATCCCTTCACGTTTAAGGTAATTATTGATATGTATGTTCCTATGACCATTTTCTTTTGTTTTAGGTTTGTTTTTTTGCGTCCTTTTCTTCTCTTGTGTTTCCCACTTAGAAAAATTTCTTTAGCATTTGTTATAGAGCTGGTTGGGTGGTGCTGAATTCTCTTAGCTTTTGCTTCTCTGTAAAGGTTTTGATTTCTCCGTCGAATCTGAACGCGATCCTTGCCAGGTAGAGTAATCTTGGTTGTAGGTTCTTCCCTTTCATCACTTTAATTATATCATGCCACTTCCTTCTGGCTTGTAGAGTTTCTGCTGAGAAATCAGCTGTTAACCTTATGGAAGTTCCCCTGTATGTTGTTATTTTTCCCTTGGTGCTTTTAATAATTTTTCTTTGTCTTTAATTTTTACCAATTTGATCACTATGTGTCCTGGCATGTTTCTCCTTGGGTTTATCCTGTATGGGACTCACTGTGCTTCCTGGACTTGGGTGGCTATTTCCTTTCCCATGTTAGGGAAGTTTTTGACTATAATCTCTTCAAATATTTTCTCTGGTCCTTTCTCTCTTTCTTTTCCTTCTGGGACCCCTATAATGCAAATGTTGCATTTAATGTTGTCCCAGAAGTCTCTTAGGCTGTCTTCATTTCTTTTCATTCTTTTTTCTTTAGTCTGTTCCACAGCAGTGAATTCCACCGTTCTGTCTTCCAGGTCACTTATCCATTCTTTTGCCTCAGTTTTTCTGCTATTGATTCCTTCTAGTGTAGTTTTCATTTCAGGTATTGTATTGTTCATCTCTGTTTGTTTGTTCTTTAATTCTTCTAGGTCTTTGTTAAACACATTATTCTGAATTCTTTTTCTGGAAGGTTGCCTATCTCCACTTCTTTTAGCTGGTTTTCTGGGGTTTTATCTTGTTCCTTCATCTGGTACATAGCCCTCTGCATTTTTATCTTGTCTATCTTTCTGTGATTGTGGTTTTTGTTCCACAGGCTGCAAGATTGTATTTTTTCTTACTTCTGCATCTGCCCTCTAGATGTTGAACATCTTTTCATGTGCTTCTTGGCCATCTGTATGTCTTTTTTGGTGAAATGTCTATTTAGGTCTTCCACCCCTTTTTTTATTGGGTTGTGGTTTTTTTTGATATTGAGCTCCATGAGCTGTTTGTATATTTTTGTTGCTTCATTTGCAAGTATTTTCTCCCATTATGTGGGTTGTCTTCTCGTCTTGTTTATGGTTTTCTTTGCTGTGCAAAAGCTTTTAAGTTTAATTAGGTCCCATTTGTTTATTTTTGTTTTTATTTTCCTTATTCTAGGAGATGGATCAAAAAAGATCTTACTGGTGTTTATGTCAAAGAGTGTTTTTCGTATGTTTTCCTCTAAGAGTTTTATCATGTCCTTTCTTGCATTTAGCTCTTTAATCCATTTTGAGTTTATTTCTGTGTATGGTGTTAGGTACTGTTCTAATTTCGTTCTTTTACATGTAGCTGTACAGTTTTCCCAGCACCACTTATTGAAGAGACTGTCTTTTCTCCATTGTATATTCTTGCCTCTTTTGTCATAAATTAGATGACCATAAGTAAATGGGTTATCTCTCGACTTTCTATCCTGTACCATTGATCTATATTTCTGTTTTTGTGCCAGTACCCTACTGTCTTTATTACTGTAGCTTTTCACTATAGTTTGAAGCCAGGGAGCCTGATTACTCCAGCTCCGTTTTTCTTTCTAGAAATTACTTTGGATATTCTGGGTCTTTTGTGTTTCTCTACAAACTGTTAAATTTTTTGTTCTAATTCTGTGAACAATGCCATTGGTAATTTGATAGGGATTGCACTGAATCTGTAGATTGCTTTGGGTTCTATGGTCATTTTCACAATATTGATTCTTCCAATGCAAGAACATGGTATATTTCTCCATCTGTTTATGTCATCTTTGATTTCTTTCATCAGTGTTTTATAGTTTTCTGAGTACAGGTATTTGCCTCCTTTGGTAGGTTTATTCCTTGGTATTTTATTCTTTTTGTTGCAGTGGTAAATGGGATTGTTTCCTTGACTTCTCTTTTTGATCTTTTGTCATTAATGTATAGGAATGCAAGAGATTTCTATTCAGTAATTTTGTGTCCTGCAACCTTACCAAATTCAATGATTGGTTCTAGTAGTTTTCTGGTGGCCTCCTTTGGATTTTCTATGTATAGTATTATGTCATCTGCAAAGAGTGACAGTTTTACTTCTATTCCTATTTGTATTCCTTTTATTTCTTTTTCTTTTCTGATTGTTATGGCTAGGACTTCCAAAACTATGTTTGAATAAGAGTGGTGAGAGTGGATATCCTTGTCTTGTTCCTGATCTTAGTGGAAATTCTTTCAGTTTTTTGCCATTGTGAATGATGTTAGATTTGGGTTTGTTATATATAACCTTTATTATGTTGAGGTAGGTTCCCTCTATGTCCACTTTCTGGAGTACTTATCTAGACTCTAGATACCTCACAGATAATTACTATCTTGCTTTCATGAATGGCTTGGAGCCTGGCTCTGGGCAACTTGTGCTGACTTAAAGTGCTTTGATGGATTCTAACACTTAAGAGTTTCATCCCCTTGGGTTAAAGCATCTTGAGCAGACTTCTGTTCAAGTGTAAATGTGCTTGGAAAGGGTGGATTATCAGATTCTTAGCTACCGTGCAATGATGAGCCTTAACACATAATAGTATGGTGCTCTACCACTTGTCAAAGTTTGTGTACTTAAAATTGGTTCAATTTTACTATACATGAAATATACTTCAATAATTCTAATCAAAAATCAAGGAATCAAAATATTGCATCTTTCAGTTTTTAGGGTTGGAAGAAGAATTTTTAATTGAGAGGCAATTGGACCGAGTGGTTTCCAGAGAACTCCATTTCCTTAAACTTCACCTTCTCCTTGAGATTTTCTCAAGTCAGCTTCTATCTATGCAAACTTCTTTAGGGATGTGCTTCTTTCACTTCTTAAAATGTTTATCTCTTTTTGACTGAAATATTTTCATCTAAAAAGTTGGAAGTGATTAAAAATTAACAAATCTTTTGAAATGTATTATGTTTCTTCCTTACCCACTTTTCCTTACAACTTTCTCTTATGAGATGTAACCATTTTTATTTTTTTTATAGAAATCTAATTAGCATTTGCATAATTTCTTTTTTTTTTCTTACAATCTATTTATTTATTTTGGCTGTTTTGTGTCTTCTTTGCAGCGCATGGGCTTTCTCTAGTTGCGGCTAGCAGGGGCTACTCTTCATCACTGTGCAAAGGCTTCTCATTGCAGTGGCTTCCCTTGTTGTGGAGCATAGGCTCTAGGCATGCGGGCTTTAGTAGTTGCAGCACGCAGGCCCAGTAGTTGCAGCACAAGGGCCCCAGAGTGCATGGGCTTCAGTAGTTGTGGCACATGGACTCAGTAGTTGTGGTTTGTGGGCTCCAGAGTGTAGACTCAGTAGTTGTGGTGCACAGGCTTAGTTGCTCCATGGCATGTGGGATCTTCCCATACCAGGAATCGAACCTGTGTCCCTGCATTGGCAAGCATATTCTTAACCACCACACCACCAGGGAAGTCCTGAGATGTAACCGTTTTTAACAATTCAGTTTCTATCCTAGTACACCTTTACTTATGAATATTCAGATATACATATCTTTTTTTTTAGCCAAATTGTGTCATGACTAACATACTACACTGCAACTTGCTTTTTAAATTCAGTATCATATCATGGATATCCTTCTACTACTTATACATCTACTTCATTATATTAAATGACTGAATTTTATTCTGTTAAAAAAATGTAGCACAATTTGTTCAACTAGTCTCCAACTGATTTACTTTAAATTTGTTCTAATTCTTTATAGTTCAAAAATGTTATTAAGAATATTCTTGAACATGCATCCTTGCCCATTTATGAAAATATTTCTGTTGGAGAGATACTAAGACATGGACCTGCTGAATCAAAGGGTATGTGTATTTATTTTACAGGTACTATCTTATACTACTAAAAATAGTACATAAAAGCATCGTTTTATCCATTGTCATGTTTTGAATTTTTGCCTATTTGATAAAGTTGTATTATACTTTTATTTGCATTTCCCCACTTATTAATGAGGTTAAGTATTTTATGTTCATTGGCCATTTGTATTTATGTTCCTAGACTTGCCAGCTAAAGGAAACCAGAACATTCTACCCCAAAATATGTCAGTTTTGCATATTGATTATTTTTAAATTAAAGATGCTTAAGACACAGCAGATGCAAAAAGGACGTTCTGACCCTCCTTTTTCTTCCTGAAAGCAGGAGATAAAACTCCCATGCATCTCTGTACTAGGAGGAAGGAAGGCATCCTTTTCATCAGAGACAGGGAATTTGGGGTCAAGAAATCTGTTCAAACAAGTTTTGTTAAACTAACCCACCTTATCTTCCTACTTACTTCTTCACCATTTACTACCCCAGCCAAACTCCTTTATCTTGTCAATTCTTCACAAATTTATTGTTTCTTTGTCTAAAAGGTATAAATGCTTCCTCTTCTGGTCACTTCTTCATTCTCTTGTGAAGGCTCCCATGTATGTGTAAAAATGTAACAGAATTTGTATGATATTCTTGGGTTAATCTGTCTTATGTCAATTTAATTCTTAGGCCCAGATGGAAACCCTAAGAGGATAGTGGAGAAATTTTTTCCTCCCCTGCAGAGATTATATCTATGACTATTATTTCCATTGCCTATAGGAGTCATTTGTTTAGAAGGGATATAAATCATTTGTCTTACAGGCTGCAAATATTTTCTTTAGGTATTGTATCTGTAAACTAGAGATTTGAATTTTGCTTGGGTATAGAGAAGATTTAATATTTTATTTCAAACTGAAAATATAATGGCTAAAATCATGGACCTCAAAGTGCTTCTACTGACCACCAGTGATTTCATACTAAATACGTGGCCTGAGGCTCAGTTTCCTCCTCTGTTAACTAGAGGTAATATCTACTGCATGAAATTTCTGTTTGATGCGGCATATTTACTTGGCCTGGTTCTGCAGTTGCATAATAAGTGAAATTATTTTGTTGTGTATTTTTATTATTATGTTCTCCAGAACCTTCAGATCCTGTTTCATCTTGATTTGAACTCAACAGTTACTGTTCTGAAAAGTAAAGAGACACAGTTTTAGAAAAATTATGATATATTGGTTGTGAGGGGAATGAAGTGCTCCTTTACTATAAATATCTTTTAAAAGGAAGAATAGTTTCATGTTAAAACATTTAATATTTAAATATTACCTTAATAATATTGTATTTTTAAATTGCTACTACAGCAATAAATTATTGCCAACAAATATTTATTTTGTACCCATTTTACACAAGGTAAAATTTTTTTTTTAAGTTATCATTGTTTGTGTTAGGGTGGCTTGGGTTTTGTTTTGTTTTGTTTCCCCAATTTGGGCAGGCATGGCCTGGCTCTATTATGCCTGCTGTGCTTAGTCTATTTTTCAAATTAATTTATTTTATTTTGGGCTGTGTTGGGTCTTCGTTGCTTTGCGTGGGCTTTCTCTAGTTGCTGCGAGCAGGGGCTACTCTTCATTGCAGTGCACAGGATTCATATCATGGTGGCTTCTCTTTGTTGTGGAGCATGTGCTCTAGGCGAGTGGGCTTCAGCAGTTGTGGCACGTGGGCTCAGTAGTTGTGGCTTGCAGGCTCTAGAGCGCAGGCTCAGTGGTTGTGGCACATGGGCTTAGTTGCTCCGTGATATGTGGGATCTTCCCGTACTGGGGCTCGAACCCATGTCCCCTGCATTGGCAGGCAGATTCTTAACCGCTGCACCACCAGGGACGCCCTGGGTTTTGTTTTTGTTGTTTACCTTTCAGTATATTGAATCTTACATTTTCTTTTTTAAAATTACTTATAAATTTTCTAAAAGTATATACTACTTGTGTTATTGATTTAATATTATTTGATATTTTATTTTATTCAATGAAAATCATAACCCTATATTGAATAAAATAGTTTTTAATCTTAGATTTTCCTTGTTATGAGATGTTGCAGTCATTTTAGTGATTTTTAAACCATGTAAATTAGAAAATATTTGTCAGAATGTTTAATATGTCTAGTCCTTTCCAAAATCTTTAGCTGACCACAAAGTGTAATTCTTTCAGAAACTCAGAATATAGCATTCAGTTTGAAAGCACCATTACAAATTAATTAGTTGAGCTGCCTTTTTAGTTCCAAGCATTTTTCTGTCTCCTTGGTGATCTGGAAATAGCAAGGGATGTTGTCACTAAAAGTATCAGTTGCCTAGTCCTATGAATGCATGAACTATACAGCCGTATGCCAAATAAATCTTGCCTTTAACTTTCTCATGACATTGTCATCTGCTCAGTTCTAATAGCTCCTCTGTTAATATTATCACCATTCCTGTTTATACCCCCAAACTATCTTTTATAAAAACAGCAACCAGGTATTTCAGATAATCATGATTTCAAATCTGTTCTTTTATCTCCATAAGTACATTAATCTCCTTTTGTGGTTTGGAAATTTCAAATCCAAAAGTCATTGAAAGGGAAAGAAAGAGGTATGAGGTTTGCTCCAAAATCAAGATAGCTAATTACCTATCCTGGCTTTGGGGACAGTTTCCAGAGCATTAGCAACACCCATATCCAAACATAGGTATAGAAACACATTCCAAAGTTTAAGAAAAATTTTCTTTCGTTCACACTCTGTATTATTCACACTGTTGTTGTTTCCTATGGTAACTGAATTAGCTAAACAATAGTATTTTTTACATACATTCAGTTAAGGAAAGTTATTAGAGTCAGTGTGGTATTAGAATATGGAGTCATATGGCATTTTGTTTTGTCATCCCTGTTTAGGTGATATGGGGAAGGTTATTTACATTTTCCAAAGCTTGGATTTCCTGGTTGTGAAATTGATGAAATGATAATATTTACCAGAGGAAATAGCATGCTTTGGGGTGAATCACTATAATTTGCCTCAACGACAGCTTGATAAAATATCATATCTTTATAAGCTTTATAATACGTTGATATTCCTTTGTTATTTCACCTCTGATCTAGAAATACCACACAAGATATAATCCATCCTGACCTTGTGAATCTTCACAGGGTGCTGTATTACAAAAGAGAAACATGCCTTGTGTGTAAGATAAAAGTTTCCAAACTGGTTTTACCAAGAAAGTGCTTGAGGACATTCTGTGTGTGCTATTGTATTTTGAGATATTGTGATGTCAAAGACACTTCCAAATATGATGGTCAGGACATTGCCTTGACTCTAGAACCAGATGGAGAGAGGCTCTGCTTATTCCATTATTCAACATGTAGTGTTGCCTTTAAATGTATGAGATTATAACCCTTGATAATTAACATTTTATATTGAGTCTCAGGTGTGAGAATTGTGATAGCTTGTTTCATGGAAATAAAATTATATTATGCAATTTTCTTTGCAATAAATACTGTCATTACACAAACTTCCACACCAAATTTCTTTCCATTTTAACTCGTGTTTAACTTTGATGGGAATACAAGCTTTTCCCAAATGTTCCACTGTCAATAATAGAATGAAAAGAATAGCCATGAGCAAGCTGCTGTTGAATAAACTATGTTTTGAGTCATAATGAGTGTCAAAAATCACTCTGTTGTCTCTCAGTTTATTAAATAAACCCTAAAGCCATACCTTACCCAAGTCAAATCATTCTCAGTAGAAAATATTTTATAAGAGGGAAAATAAAATACTTGGTTTGGCAAAATAGTTTTAAAATCTTATTTTAGCTGTCCACTGACATTGGCTTCAGGGTTCACATGAATCCCCTTCTATTTCAAAGGGTTTCATGACTCCCCCCTGCCCCGCCAAAAAAAAAGGTTAAGAAACTGGTCCCATCTGAATAGGGGTCCTGTCTGACTCTGGGAGTTGACTTACTGAGTCAGCAGAACTGAGGTCAGTTATCTGGAAACGATGGTGCCAGTGTTGGCAGCCTGAACCGAGAGGCCTGAACGAACTTCAGAGTCTGATTATACCAAAGACAAAGGATTGTTGGCATCATCAGTTCCCTGAACAAGCAACAAGTGGGCATTCCATTGCAGGGTGGAACTGGGTGAGCTCATCATCCTTCCCCAACTGTGAGAAAGTTACTTTTAGCTCAGCTATTAGGAAACAAAGAAAGATTTATATTTTGTGAAAACTGTAGCCTGAGGTTTTCTTTTTTTTTTTTTTTCAGGACTTTTGTTGATTTGAGAAAAACTGAAAGTGTTTCAAAGTATGCTTTGTTTGAAATATTAGATATTTCTATACATACAATAAATTCAAAAATTAGGGTTTTTAAAAATTAAACATTAATTGAGGTTCTTTGTCAAGTACCAGAGATATAAAAATGATTAAGATTTGCTGTCCTCAAGGAATATACAGTTTAGTGAACTGTATGAACATATACATATTTTATGCATAAGATAAATTCAATTCCTCTGATCATTACAGGCCTACCTGTAGAGAAGACCTGGGGTGCCACTGTCATCTTTTAAAGTCTCAGTTTCTTCATCTATAAAATGAAGACAATACCAGTCCTACTTACTTTAAAAGTTATCGAGGGCATGAATTTGTTATATATCTGCAAGTGTTTAAAAAAACATCTTTTAATATTTCTCAACTTGTCATACCTGAATTTATATCACCTTGGGTGGTATGCTTGTTAAAAGGACAAATTCCTGGGCTCCACCCCAGGCCTGCTATATTACAATGAGAGTGGAGCCCAGGGAATCTGTATTTTCATAATGGCCCTCAGGGGATTCTTATGCACATTGAGTTTGAGAAACAATGCTTTATTCAAATGTGTTATACAGTTATTATTAAAATATTGCATTGCACGTGGCAGGGATTATCTTCAGAACTAAAGTTTGGAAACAGTAAGTAACCTGCCCAAGGTTAGTTAGTATGTGGTAGAAACAGGGCCCCGATCCAAGTATCTATAAATCTAGTTCTCTTTCCATAACATCAAGTTGTGTCTTATACGAAAGGATCTGTATGAGTGAAAAATCTTATTATTTTTCCTAGCGGGAGCCACAAAGTACATTTCAAAACTAGTCATGTTAATGATAGACAGTGGTAAGGGGCAGTATTTTTCTTCTGAGAGATTGGCAGGGAAGATTCTGGGAAGCAGTGAATTCCCTAAGAAGCAGTCCAAGAGACTAGCACAGGTGGATCTTAGCACTTGGGTACTACTTCCTTTTCTAGTCTTCCTCCAGAACAGGTCTCTCCAGGGCAACTGAACAAATATTTACAAAATGGAGGAGTTCCACCTGACTTACTTTTCTGAGAGTTCAAATTCCATAGCTTAGGGCCATTACAGTTCCCAGACTATGTTTTTCAATACCCTCAAACTCACAATGGTTCAGTGGAATATTTTGATTTTTCAAGGGGATCACAGTGACATCTGTGCAAATTTCTAGTTTGAGACAGTTCACAGTTTCAACATTAGAACATGCTACATTCCTTCCTGTTACATAATAACTTTATGGTTTTCAGCCATTACTGTGATAAAAAACAATTCGCCCAAGAAAATCAATATGTAACTAGGGAAAAAGGGAGGTGATATCCAATCTGGTTCCAAGGTTTGAGACGTTGTACGGTGCTCAGCCAGCACACATGTACCATTAGTAAGTAATTGTGGTCCTTTCGGAGCAAAGTGATAATATTTTTTCTTTTAATTTATGTGTACCATTTTTTCAAATGGCTACTACAGTGATATCACATAAATATTTATCAAATTGTTTGGCCCTAACTAATTAACGAACCTAACCATTAGGTGTTTCCTTTGGCCACTGTGAAAAATTACTGAGACACTAAGTGTGCCACGAAGCCATAAAGTTGGGGAATTTCTGCTTTAGGGTGGGGAGAGAAAAGAATTTGATTGAAACTTTAAATTCAGTTAAACACATTTATTCATAGACAAGGCTTTCATTTCTTAAAGCATCAGAAGGCAGTGGTCAATAAGCTGATGGCCCAGATATTCTAGGCCCTCTTAGATTTGACAGAACTAATGGGGACAAGGGTGCCCACTTGTGCACAGCTGTTTCTTCCTGGAAATAGGACAATCTTTTCTGACATTTCCTCTGCAGTCTACCCCAAACCTTTCCGATTTATTGGGCTTTACGACTTCCTGAGACTATGTCCCTCAGAGAATTGCTTGCTTTAAGCCTTATCTAATTGAAGGAAGGAGATGGAAAAGAAAAGCCATCTTCCTTTCTCCCCACTCTTTGCTAACTTCTCACATATAGCTGTAAAGGGATCTAGTTTCATGGTTGTGATATCACTCAACATAGAGATTACTTAGCAAATTATTATTAGTACATTTCCACTTTTTCTGGGACTTTTAGTCAGTTCACAGAAATACCTTGCAGTATTTTTCAAGAAACAAAACCAGAAACCGGAAAAGAATTTGCTTCATTTTGCTGGTCTCTACCACTGATTGGTGAGAGGCTGTTATGGTTGGAAAATGTGTGGGGCTCAGGGCAGCTATGTAGACAATGGGCACTAAATTCTTGGCTTTTTTTTTCTGGCTTCTCATTTTGTAAAATGGGCATAATAATGTCTACCTCAGAGGGATATTAAAAGGACTTAATATTTATGTAAAGTGGGTGATAGCACGGGGCTTGGAACATTTGAAATGTCCAGTAATTGTAGTACTTTCTACAGATATCTCCCAAAGATTACTTATTAAACTTCCAGAGCCTTGGTTTTCATGCTGAGCTCTGTGTTGCAGATATCTATATTTGTAATATCGGGAAGCAGACTCACATGATGTCTCAAGCTTTTTGAGAAAGACGATTCTGTCTCTACCCTCTTCTCAAATGGTCTATTGTAGCCACAGCTGCTTGGCTTCTTCCCCGCCTGTCAGGAGTGGCTTGGCTAATGGAACATCATGTGCACTTGACCCTGCTCTGTGGAAGGGGGTGGCAAATGCCTGCCCCCAAGAGTTCTCCCCCACAACACCCATCCTGTTGTGCAGGCTTACATGAGAAGCTATTTGCTCTCCATTACAAATAAATACTAAGTGCAAACTTTCTGCAGTACAGGTCTGGGATATTTTATTCTATGTCTTTGCTCACACTCAAAATTACCTCCCCCCCCCGTTTACTCTCTGTTTCTATCCAAAATTTACACATTCCTTTAACTATGCCTTTTCTGATCAACCCGTCTGACAAGAGTTCTCCTCAATTCGAAGTCCCTAATATTCATTTAGCACATATAATATTGTGTATCACAGTGTATTACTTTTCCATTTTTTTCCTGTTTATAGTTCGTCTCCTGAGCCACAGTCTCAGCTCCAGTTCTGGCTATGTAGCACTTTGCAAGTTGGTCTCCTTAAGACTCATTTATTGGGCTTCCCTGGTGGCACAGTGGTTAAGAATCTGCCTGACAATGCAGGGGACATGGGTTCAAGCCCTGATCCAGGAAGATCCCACATACCACGGAGCAACTAAGCCCATGAGCCACAACTGCTGAGCCGGTGTGCCTAGAGCCCGTGCTCCACAACAAGAGAAGCCACTGCAGTGAGAAGCCCCTGCTCCCGCAACTATAGAAAGCCCATGGGCAGCAACGAAGATCCAATGCAGCCAAAATAAATAAATAAAAATTATTTTAAAAAAAAGTTAAAAGAAAAACCTCACTTATCTCAGCTGTAAAAATCCAGTATTACCTGCTATTGCCACCTTTTGTATCCTCATGGCATGAGGCCTTGCATATAGTAAATTCCCCCCCAAATTCTTAGTAAATACTTTAGATCGATTGCAAAGATTCACTATGTTATGTACTTGCAGAAGCACAAATGAAGAAGACTATATAAAATGTCAACTAGTATCTTAAATTAATTTTATTCATCTGCTGAATGTGCTATCTTTTTTCCCCTTACACTGAGTTTGTTAGAGTTTTGTTAAAATAACATAAAAGCCTCTCTTCTGTATCCTCAGTATATGTTAGGTCTAAAGGAAGAGAAAAGAGATCATTAGACTCTTGATGAAAGTCTCTAATATACCAGACTACTAGAGCTCACTAAAACAACAATAACAACCACATGTTATATATAAAAAGATGTTATATATAACATATATTCAGAGATTACAATGTGTCAGGCAGTGTTCTATGCTCTTTAAATATATAATTGTTATAATCTGCACAATAGCCGTACAAAATAGGTAGTGCTGTTATTCCTGTTTTATAGATGAAGAAACTGAGACAGTTTAGGATACGTGCCTCAGATTTAGAGCTAATGTGATAGGCTGAACAATGGCCTCCCAAAGATGTTCATGTCCTAATCCTTAGAACCTGTGACTGTTACTTTACATCATAGAAGGGACTTTGCAGATGTGATTAAGTTAAGGATCTTGAGATGGAAAAATGATGCTGAGATATCCAGGTAGGTCCAATGTAATCACAAGGCTTCTTTTTTTTTTTTGTTATACTTGTCTTTTATTGAAAATATATAAAAACAATAGATGAGGCACTTATTTGGTAGATCAACCTCAAACTCATAACATCTCATTCCCATTTCATATATATATAAAATATATATGTTTTTATTTTTTTATTTTTTACTTTTTTAACATCTTTATTGGAGTATAATTGCTTTACAATGGTGTGCTTGTTTCTGCTGTATAATATGTTTTTAAATTGAAGTATAGTACTATATTGTGTTAGTTTCAGGTATACAGCACAGTGATTCATATATATGTATATATATATGTATACATATACATATATATCCCTTTTCAAATTCTTTTCCTTATAAGTTATTACAAAATATTGAGTATAGTTCCCTATGCTATACAGTAGTAGTAGTTATCTATTTTATATACAGTAGTGTGTATATGTTAATCCCAAACTCCTAATTTATCTCTCCCCCAACCCCCTTTCCCCTTTGGTAACCATAAGTTTGTTTGCTATGTCTATAATCATAAAGGTTCTTAAAAGAGGGAGGCAAGAGGATCAAAAGCAGAAGAAGGAGTGGCACAATGGAAGCAGAACTTGGAGAAATGCACTTTGAAGATGGAGGAAGAGGGCCATGAGCCAAGGAATATAGACCATCTCTAGAAGCTGGAAAATACAAGGAGATGGACTCTCCCCTGGAGCCTCCAGAAGGAACGCAGCCCTGCCAATACCTTGAAGACTCGTTTTGAACCTCTAACCTTCAGAACTGTAAGATAATAAATTTGTGTTGTTTCAAGACACTAAATTTGTTGTAATTTGTTCAGCAGCTAGGAAAGAAAAACACCACACATATATTTAGTCCTCAGGGACTTAGTCTGGAAGTAGAAACAGGCTGAAACTGAGGAAAACGATGTACTTCTTGGAGATGCTAAAAGAGAACGGGCTTACTAAAAAGGTATAAACTCAAAGGATTCTGTCCAAGGAAAGAGTTCCATGACAGGCATAATTTCTAGACATGGTTCTGTCACTGGCTACCTTTTAGATGTGAACAGATCACTTTCTGAGCTTAGTTTTCTAATCTTTAAATTGAGAATATTGTACTAGTGTGACTTGATCATAAAGATATTATTAACAAGTTATTTGAATAGGTAATATATACACACTCATTGTACAGAATTGAAAAAGTTTACAGTGAAAATTAAATCTTTCTCTCACTTCTTGTCCTTAAGGTGTCCAAGTCCCCTTCCCAGATGCAATTGTTGTTACCCATTTTCTTCAGTATCCTTTTAGAGATATTTCATTCATTTACAAACATATATATATATATATATATATATAATATATATATATATATATATGCATGTTCTTTTTTTTTTTTTTTTTTTTTTTTTTTGCGGTAAGCGGACCTCTCATTGTTGTGGCCTCTCCCGTTGTGGAGCACAGGCTCCGGATGCGCAGGCTCAGTGGCCATGGCTCACTGGCCTAGCCACTCCGCGGCATGTGGGATCTTCCCAGACCGGGGCACGAACCCGCGTCCCCTGCATCGGCAGGCGGACTCTTAACCACTGCGCCACTAGGGAAGCCCTGCATGTTCTATTTTTATCATACAAATGATAGCATATTAAACACATTGTCCTTCACCTTGCTGTGAAGTTAATGAATCACTTGGTGATTATTCTGTAGGATTCCATATTATTATGTAATGTGGTTCCTCTTTCCTTTTAATAGCAGTGTATTCCATTGTTTCAGTGTACCAGAATGTATTTAACCTGTTTTCTGTAGAGACATTTAGATTGTTTCTAGTCTTTTGCTATAGTAAACAAAGGTGCAATGTGTATATGTGCTCCAATATATCTGTAGGATAAATACATGAAGTTTCTAGGTGATAGCATGTATTGATTAAAAGTTTGATAAATATTGTCAAATTACACTCCCAAGAGGTGTATTCTAGCTATCTATTGTTATGTATCAAACCACTCCAAACTTAGTGACTTAAAACAACCATTTATTATTATTATTTTTTTTAAATTTATTTATTTATTTATTTATTTATGTTGGCTGCATTGGGTCTTCTTTGCTGCACGTGGGCTTTCTTTAGTTGCGTTGAGCGGGGGCTACTTTTTGTTGTGGTGCATGAGCTTCTCATTGTGGTGGCTTCTCTTGTTGTGGAGCACAGGATCTAGGCACGCAGGCTTCAGTACTTGTGGCACGCGGGCTCAGTAGTTGTGGCGCACGGGCCTAGTTGTTCAGCTGCATGTGGGATCTTCCCAGACCAGGGATCAAACCCATGTCCCCTGCATTGGCAGGCGGATTCTTAACCACTGCACCACCAGGGAAGCCCCAACCATTTATTATTATTTCTCACTGTTGTGGGGTTGATGGGCTCAGCTGGGTAGTTCCTGCCTGGGGTTTCCTGTATTTTTGCAGGTATATGGCTGTGAGGGCAGAGTTGTCTGAAGGTCTCTTCACTTTGTCAACAAAAATATCAATAAACAATCAATAATAAGAATAGAAACGAGTTTTATGATTACTCTGAGAAACTGCTCCCAGAGAAGTGTGGTTTCCAGCAGGTTTATATCTTGTCAGAACAAAGAACATTAAACAAGTCAGGGTTACATTTCTTTAAGATTTCAAAAAACAAAAACAAAAAACAGACCAGCACGTACATGTCAAGTCAGTATGGCCTTGGTGCCTGGGAATGGAGTCTTATCATCAAAGCAGTAGCAGTATTGGTGTACCAGGGAGAGAGACATTTAATCTTTCTTTTTAACATGGACATTCTTTACTTTTGGTCAGTGTATTCTTTTGTCTAATAATTAAAGCAGATGTACAATTGATAGGCCACAAACTGGCTATTTTAGTTAGCATAAATTTCAAGTTAACTCATGTATAAGCCAGAATGACTTCCCTATATCTCAATATGTGAAAATTTCTTTTTTCAGTTCCCCCCTTTTGATCGTAAATCTTTCAATAGAAAGCACTGATGATCAAAATTTGTTCCTCGAGGCGGGGGTGGAATTTTTGCTGCTCCGGCTCCATCCTGTCCCCTTGGTGCTAAGTCTACCTCTTTCCTTTTTTTGAGGAATAGAGTTACCTAGTGAGTTGTCGGGGGAATTAATTTTTTTTTAATTAAAAAAATTTTTTTTTATTGGCTGCGTTGGGTCTTCATTGCTGCGTGAGGGCTTTCTCTAGTTGTGGCGAGCAGGGGCTTCTCTTGTTGTGGAGCACAGGCTCTAGGCTTGCGGGCTTTAGTTGTTGTAGCATGCGGGCTCAGTAGTTGCGGCACACGGGCTTAGTTGCTCCACGGCATGTGGGATCTTCACGGCCCAGGGATGAAACCCATGTCTCTCGCATTGGCAGGCAGATTTTCAACCACTGCGTCACCAGGGAAGTCCCAGGAATTAACTAAGTGTAATGGATAAGCACAAAGGTATATTGACAGGGAAGAATTTCATCGGCTATACATTTTATCAACCATATTGAACTGTCACACAAACATTGTACGTGAGCTTTTATTAGCAGTAGACTTGAAGCAAGCGGTGATACACATCATGAGTAGCTTGATAGCTGGGAAAATAATAATAATACATATTATGAAAATGATAATTATTTGTAAAGCAGAGCAAAAAAAATTGCCTGTTCCTGAAGGGAGCCAACTAAACAAGTCATTGAATGGGTCAGTTTTTCTTTCATCTTGTAACCATTTTGCTTTTGAGACATTCTTTCTAGGCGTGTCTCAACTTCTCCAGAGGTATTGATATAAGTACAGCCAGTAGTATGAGCAATAGCACAAACACCTCCTTGTCTAGCCAGCAGAAAATTTAAGGCAATTCTGTTATCTAATACTACTTGGGCTAAGGAATTTAGGGATGTCTGTTGTACTGCTATGCTTTTTTCAGTCTCTTTGGCTATTTAACCAATGGTGACTGATAGATTTCTGAACATATTCTTGCTTACATATACTCCTGCACTAGGAATTAAGATTCCCAAAAGACTTTGCCACCAGGTATCTTGGTATCCTGATAACATAGATCTTTTAACTCTGTAATGGGGAGAACAGGAGGTTCATCTGTTTCCCTGTATATAGCTAATGAGATAACATAATGTCCCAATAACCATAAATCTCCTATTTGCCAGCTGTTAAGATATTTATGTGCCCATCCTTGGGAAGGTGGATCAATTCTAATACCACATATGAAGACAAAACCTGGGGGAGCACAAGTGATCCTTCCCAGAGTACTCTCGTCAATAGCCTCATTAATTGGAAGTTTCATTAACATGGTTAATTAAACTATGGGTCACTTCTCCTGCAGGCTTTCCAAAAGCCATCTATATGGTATTTGATTTAAGGGAGCTGCTGGCATAATTTACTTGCATTTTGAAAGACATTTTTTAATTAGTAAGGGACAGAGCAAGGGGGTCCTAGGGTAAGTTGTGCTCAGTCTCAAGGACTGAGGATAGTATCAGGCAAGGGATGGACATTTTTTTTTTTTTTTTGCTGTACGTGGGCCTCTCACTGTTGTGGCCTCTCCCTTTGAGGAGCACAGGCTCCGGACGCGTAGGCTCAGCGGCCATGGCTCACAGGCCCAGCCGCTCCGCGGCATGTGGGATCCTCCCGGACCAGGGCACGAACCCGTGTCCCCTGCACTGGCAGGCGGACTCTCAACCACTGCGCCACCAGGGAAGCCCGGGATGGACATTTTAATATGTTGAAGAATTTGAACCTGAAAGTTAGGTCAGAGGGAGTTTGGTCAAGGTAAGTGGCTACATTAAGAACATCTGAAAAGTTGGTGACAGGAATTATAAGGGGCTTATTTTGGTCTTGTATTGACTGAGGAATTTGATGACAGATCCAACAATTGGTTAGATTGCCTCCAGTAGCTATATTCCGTGATAGCTTTACTAAGGAATTTTCTTTCCATCCTGAACACCGGGGCAAAAGTACAGTCAGAAGTTAAACAATAACTTTAAATTTTGATAGAGAGACAGACATTTGGTAAATAGTAAAGGTAGATTAGTAGGCCTGGTTCCAACTCTTGGGTTAGCTGTCTGGTATTGCTGTCATCTTCTTCCCATCCTGGCTTGGTGGTGTTGATCTTAGTTTGTCGAAGCCGGTGTCAGAAGTAAGGGATGAAGTCCATTCAGGTGGAGGGGTCTGGTAAAGGTCCTTCCATCTAAGTTGGAGAGAGTCCTTTAAATTATATTTTTCCAGTGTGCATAATCTCCTGGGTGCAGGTCATGGGACATCTGATTTTCATCCAAAGATAGATTACTGTGATCAGCTTCAGAAACAAGCTTAGAATAACCTTTTACTAATTCAGTTAAACTTTACAATAATGTGACATACAACAAAAAAGCATCTTGGATGTAGGTAGTAAATACAAAACCTCAGTATATATAAAACATCAAATCCATAAAGGCATATTATTGAAACATAATTTCTCTCTCTAAATTATCCTCATTTTTAACAAATAGAGTCAAATTAAGCCGATTTGTTTGCAAAATTAGTCTGGTTTCAATATACTTGGCTTGATTATTTACATAAGTGTAATTGATCGTATGGGCTCTTTAGAATTTGGCTTTGCTGGAACTTTTCATAAGGGATCTCAGATTGAACTTTTAAAAAGCCTCTCTCAAGGCCTGGAAAGCCATGCCATTAGATTCTACCTGCAATACTTGCAGATTTAGGGGGATTCCTCTCTTCTTGAGTTCCAAAATATCTTGAGGTTCCTGCATCTGCCAGGAAGTGGCCTTATTTACTTACCTGGAAAGGCTGTTAGGAACCTAAGAGCTTCCAAATTCTGAAGGGATCAGGCAGAGAGAAAAGATAAATGCTTCAATTCTGTTTACAAAGGTGTAATTTACCAAATTGCTGTAAGTCATAATGAGCTTAAGTGAAAGGTTCCCTTATCTCTGAAAAACAAAGATTAAAAGCCAGTAATATTTCAGACAAAAAGTCATAAGAATTAGAATCACATTTATCAATTCATTCAATCCTATGTTGTTAATTCTTGTTTCCTTTGAGTCCAGTTTTTCCATTAGTTTTGTTGACCTTGCCTGATGATTGAAGATGATAGTGACTGATAATTTCAAGAAGTTTGTGAGAGTTTTTGTTAAGGCTTGTATGATTTATCCATTGAAGTGGGTGCCTTGATCACTGGAGATTGTAGAAAGTATACCCCAAGGGGAAAACACATTTTTGACCATTTCTTTTTTCATTGTAAATGCATCAGTCTTGCAGCAAGGGAAGCCTTTAACCCATCAGATGAAAAAATGGAGTTTGCCAGAGAGCCATCATAGATTTCCCATAGCCCTGACTGTTTAATTTACAGCTATTTGTTTACCCGTCTTAATATCTCTGATTTAGGAGCAGACTGTTGCCATGCTACAAGGACATCAGGATGGCAAAAGTCTGACAATGAGGGGTTAATTTTTTTTGTAGAAGCAGAATAGACTTTACATGTCCCATATCTTACAGATTCTGTTTTTGCTGGCTTTGAATGAAAGTAGGTTCAATCTCTTTAGTGTGAGCTTCAATTTTGATGACAGATAACATTTTATGTCAGAACATATAAGAATTTCAGGAATTCCATATAATTTCTGGAACATCTATAAGATATATTTATATATACATAAAGAGGGCTTAATGTTACCTTTTATTTGACAATGTTTCCAGATCACATGAACCTGAAATTATTTAGCTTAGTTTCCCTGTAATTAGAAATGTTTGGTTTGTAAGCACTTACTTTAAGCCAATTAAATAGAGCTCATTTACAGATTAACCTCAACAGTGTTTTCCAAAGACAAAGACACATAATGAGACATACATGTATCCAGACAGACAGAGATCTGATAGTTTCATCTTAAAATTTAATTTAGGGAGTATTATGGCCAGGCCATATTACAAAGAAAAATAATCTTTTTACATTTCATTGGTTTGTAACTGAAAGCAGTCCAATTCTGGAGAATGTACCTCAAGGGGCTGCATTCAGGAAACGAATTTGAGTTTCCCATAGCTGGCACACTTACACACAAGACGAATGCAAACATACACACAAAGAGCAAAATCAAATTCCTAAGGGACAAAAAAAACGGTAGGATTAAAGACCTGAATGTAAGGCCAGACACCATCAAACTCTTAGAGGAAAACTTAGGCAGAACACTCTATGACATAAATCACAGCAAGATCCTTTTCAACCCACCTCCTAGAGAAATGGAAATAAAAACAAAAATTAAAAATTGGGACCTAATGAAACTTAAAAGCTTTTGCACAGCAAAGGAGAACATGAACAAGATGAAAAGTCAATCCTCAGAATGGGAGAAAATATTTGCAAATGAAGCAACTGACAAAGGATTAATCTCCAAAATTTACAAGCAGCTCATGCAGCTCAATATAAAAAAAAAAACAACCCAGTCCAAAAATGGGTAGAAGACCTAAATAGACATTTCTCCAAAGAAGATATACAGATTGCCAACAAACATATGAAAGAATGCTCAACATCATTAATCATTAGAGAAATGCCAATCAAAACTACAATGAGGTATCATTTCACACCAGTCAGAATGGCTACAAACAAAAAATCTACGAACAATAAATGCTGGAGAGGGTGTGGAGAAAATGGAACCCTCTTGTACTGTTGGTGGGAATGTAAATTGCTACAGCCACTATGGAGAACAGTATGGAGGTTCCTTAAAAAACTAAAAATAGAACTACCATATGACCCAGCAATCCGGGAATAAAGATGCAGACCTACTAGAAAATGGACTTGAGGATACAGGGAGGGGGAAGGGTAAGCTGGGACAAAGTGAGAGAGTGGCATGGACATATATACACTACCAAACGTAACATAGATAGTTAGTGGGAAGCAGCTGCATAGCATAGGTAGATCAACTCGGTGCTTTGTGACCACCTTGAGGGATGGGATAAGGAGGGTGGGAGGGAGGGAGATGCAAGAGGGAAGAGATATGGGGACATATGTATATGTATAACTGATTCAATTTGTTATAAAGCAGAAACTAACACACAATTGTAAAGCAATTATACTCCAGTAAAGATGTTAAAAGAAAAAAAGGTAAAGTCCAACTATTTTTCTTTTCAATTGTTTCCAAACAAGGATTTCTCTGTTTAAAAACAAACAACATGCAAATGGAAAGATAGGGAATCATGTCTGCACGTGTTATGGCAATTCACCTGGCAAATGCAAAACCAAAAATAACGGTTGGAATAAGTTAAATTTACTTACTTGAGTTCAAAAAGCCTCTTTCCAGTTGTTTTCCTTGGCTTGAAGTTCTACCAATTAACCCAAGGCCAAAGCCTCAGGCAACGTGGGCTATGTTTTTACTTTAAGGACATGATAAAAGTTAATGTCAAGCTTTCTCCTAGGAGTACTTTTCTCTCTCGGGGTCAGAATTTTGAAAAGATGTTTTATCAAGCCAGCTGTATTTAATTGTGCATGCAAAAATCAGTTTTGGAATGTCAAAAAAAAAAGTTTCATCTTGGCCAATTTAAGGTTAGATAAGTACTTGCAATAATTGGCTCCATACCAATTGTAGAAGCTAGCCAGAGTTCCAGTGGGGGCTGCCTGTCTGGAGCTGGGAGTCTTTAGAAGCACAATCTCCCACTTTCTTTCAGTTTTATTTGATTATAAAGTACAAATCTAAATTTAAATTTCCAATTTTAAGCTACATAAAAAATCAGCCAACACCATTCACTCCAAAATTCCTTCCAGTCCTTCCTGCCTGGGAATTCCCTCTAGGTCCCTTGCCTAGAAATTCCTCCTAGGTCCTCTGCCTAGGAATTTTCCCCAGGTCCTCTGCCTAGGATTTGTAGCAGTACCCCCTTAAGACTCCAAGACTTAAGGTAACAGCTCAAAAAGAAGTCATGGACCATCACTTAATATAAGGAGATCCAGATATCAGGGAAAACTCACTGAATTACCTGAAGGGTGCTGTGAAGCCAGGGGGGCCTCAAGAGGTCCATGCTCCTTCCCCCCTCGGTGTGCTCCCCAACACGCAGGAAAAAAAAAAAAAAAAAAAAAAAAAGGAGGTCCGTTCCTGGTACCAAGTACTAATACAAAGTAGACTCTAGGTGACCTCAGGTGGGTTTTTTGATCTCCTTCTGACTACACCCAGTAATGTCGATTAACATAATCCATAATAAGAATAGAAAAGAGTTTTATTTGAGCCAAACTGAAGACTGTCCCAGAAGCCTGCTTCCCAGATACTCTGAGAAACTGCTCCCAGAGAAGCATGGTTTCCAGTACAGTTTTATATCTTGTCAGAGCAAAGAACATTAAACAAGTCAGGGTTACATTTCTTCAAGGTTTCAAAAACAAACAAGCAAACAAAAAACAGACCAGCATGTACACAGCAAGTCAGTATGGCCTTGGTGCCTGGGAAGGGAGTGTTATCGAAGGAGTGCCAGCATTGGCATCCCAGGAAGAGAGACATTTAATCTTTATTTTTAACATGGACATTCTTTACTTTTGGTCAATGTATTCTTTTGTCTAATAATTAAAGCAGATGTACAAAGTATGTTTGATAGGCCACAAACAGGCTAATTTAGTTAACATAAAATTCAAGTTAAGCCAGAATGACTTCCCTATATCTCAATATGTGAAAATTTCTTTTTTCAACTTACATGTGTGACACTTGGTCTAGGAGGACCTGGCAACTGGGGACAAAGAATTTTCAGACAGCTTTTATCTACCCTAATGTAGGGCCGATCTATATCTCCTCCTCACCCCCAGCAATACATTCTCTTGCATAAGACAAGAATGGCAGTGTCCATTTTGATAAGTTAAAAATGGTATCTCATAATTTTTATTTGTTTTTTATCTTATTGTGAGTGAAGTTTAACATTGTTTCATATGTTTAAGAACTATTTGTATTTACTTTTATGTGCATGCCTCATAACTGCTCTCATAATTTTTGCCCATTTTTCTATGAGTTTTTAGTTAGTCAAGAAATAAGGTTGGTGGTTTCATGGAATAGGCTCCATTGGCTGCTGGGGAAGAGAGAGAAAGAGATGACCGTGGATCAGGTGTGCAGAAGGAATCCACGGTTCTTTGCACTGTCTGTGAAAGTGACAAGGCCTAAAAAGAAATGGCTGAATGTTTTGATTTATGGAGGCAGACCTTTGTGCAGACAGCCTTGTGAGAAGGTTCAAGTGTCCCAGACATGTTTTAGAAGCTGCGAACAGCCACAGACATAAAGAGACCATGCAGTAAAGAACAGTGGACAGATGACATCTGGGCACATGACCGATTCCACTCTCAGTGCTTTGGTCTTTTGTAGGATCCAGTAACTTTGGCTTAGCAGGTAGTGAGGTAGGCAAGTTGTAGAAACCCCTCAATATGACTGAAATTAAATTTTCTGCCAGCCGTGTAGAATAGGGACTCAGAATATAGAAAATTAAATCATATTTCTTGCCCACATGAGATGGTGGACTCGTTAGTCCACAATCACTTAAAATCTAGAAGTCTTTTCATTTATTCAAGAAGTGTTTTGAGTGCATGTTTTTTGCTAGGCATTGTGTTTGTTAACTGTAGACACTGTGCTGAATTAGCAGACAGGTTTCCTGTCCTTGTGATTCAAACTGGCTAGCAGAGTTAAACACATCCTCATATAATGAACTATATGATTACAATAATGAAAAATACCTGAAGGACAAGTGAAAGGTGTGATGAGACGTTATAATAGAGGCCTAATCTAGACCAGGGTCTCAGGAAACTGCTTAGAAAAAAATGGCTCTGGGGGAGGGGGCAGCTTTTCAGAAAACATGTTCAGAGGGAAGTAAATTTCTTGAATTTGATGTACTTGGACAATGTTTCATAAAAAGTTATTGAGGATGTAAAAGAACACATTTTATTTTTGAAATGGTAATGTTTTGAAAAGATTAAAAGGTCTTAATTTCTAAAAAATAAGAAATCAAAATGTAAGAAAAAATACAGTTGTCATGCAAAAAGTGAATCTGCAAGAATTTTTTAGCAATTTTTCTAATAGCCAAAATACAAAAACTATCTAAATATCCAACAGTAGTGAGTTATTTAAATAAATATAGTACAAACACAAAATGGAATACTATTCAACTTTTAAAATGTTGATGTAGGTGATTTATTGGTTGGTTATATGAAGAAAAAGGTTTATTAAACAAAATGAATGATATCTTGTTTTTTGTCAAAATATTTAACAAAGAATATATGTTAACATAGAAAAATAGATTATTTCTGAGCAGTAAGGTTATTTTCTTCATTTGGCATGTCTGAATTTTCTAATTTTTCTACAAAGCTTTATACCAAGGGAAGAATGATAAAAGTGCATTTTGACAAAAAGTGTTGTGAACAAGCTTGTAATATTTTGGATATTAAAAAGTCTTGGTGGGAGGTGCTTGGGGCTGGGGATGAAGGAAGTAGCCTTGGAGGATGTCACGTCCATGTTCAGATTCAATTCCTTTCATGAGAACAAGAAAAAAGACTTTTTCTGGGCTTGTGAAAAAATCAGGCTTCTGAAAAAAATGTGTGATGTTAATATCCTTTTCATTCTTATTTACAAAGCTCGTTTAATTAAATTATTTCTATGAGGCCTAGAATTGTCTTTTATTTTTATTCAAAATCCCTCAGCTGCAGGACTTGGTAAATGTTTACTGTCTTCTAAAAGTCTCATCTATTGTTTTTCTTTTAAACAGCTTGAGCCCAAAGTTTAATGACATTTGGCCATAAATGGTGGTGAAAAATTAAGGTCTCATTTGTTTTTAAAAAATGTATCCATCACAAGAGGTGTACTTATGAGCAGTTCACACATAATAATAATACAGAGTTAAAGGTGGAGCAACATCTGAAGTCCAGATCCTGTTCCTGAGGTTACTGTGCTGACCACGCTGTATAGACTCTCTTCCTGAGAATACAAGTTAAGTGCTGAGCTCCCTCTAGTGACAATAATATAGATACATTTGAGAACTGTGATACTTTTACATATTTTGCAATTCAATTCAATTATTTTTAATTTCATTAATTCAATTACTTTCCATTCCTCAGTAACAAAAGCTATGTTTTTTCCTACCTTATCCTGCTGGCTTAATGGAGTCTAAATTCCTTGACACGGGCCTAAAATTTCTCAACAATCTTCCTGAGACCCATTTTTATAAGCTTAACATGCTACTTCTTTGAATATAATTTCTCCACTGTTTCTAAACTGGTTTATTCACTGTCCTCAGACATATTCTTATCTCTTCTACCTCCTTTTCTCCTGCCTTTCTTCCTTCCTTCCCTCCCTCCCTCCCTTCCTACCTCCACCCCTCCTTCCTCCTTTCCTCCCTTCATTTCTTCCCTCCTTCCTTTCTTCCTTCCCAGACTGGCATGCATACAAACCATCCCTCTTACTATCCTTAAGGATTAGCTCAAACTCACTTCCTTAGCAGACATTTAGCTCAAGGAAATTATTGTAGAGCATAAAGTATACAATATAAATTCTTCAATAAATAAAAATATTGTGTTGTGCAAGGTTTGGGGCATCTTAAGCAGAACACACTTAAGGTCTTGCCACTGAATGGGAGCAGATGTATTCTAGCTCTCTCACCCTCCCTATTACTCCTGTGGTGGGAAAGGGATGTTGGCTTACTGCTCACCAGAGTTTGCCTGGTTAATGTCAAAATATTTCCCAAGTCTCTGATTTTGCCAAAAATAATAGGCCTTGATACTCCTATGACATAAAGAAACATTTTAAATTTTTCTCATGTTTAATTTAGGGAAATTTAGCATTTAAAATTAAGATTGTAAAAATCACCAGTTTTTATTACTGAAGACATTAAAAGGAGAATTTATCCTCAACATGTAACATAATGATTTATGCCTTTTAACTTTTTAAAAGCCCTTCCACATCTGTCATCTCATTTCATATTTCCTACAAATTAACAAGAATTATTTCTCAAATGGGCTTTAAGTGACCAGGAATGAGAACTAGAGAAGCATACTTAAGCTTTCTCCTTTCTATAAGTACCGGTGAGCCACTGACTAAAGGTCCTTTCATTGAGTCTCTATATGAATCATTATTCACTTTGAATGGTCAAAGGAAGGGCTTGGTTCAAAATCTGGGCTGGATTAGATATCTCTGCACCTTCTTGATTCTTTTTGCTATTGTTTAACAAAGATGTGGGGTATGGGCAGAGGAGGAAAAACATAGGAAGGAAGGGAGACAGCTCTAGATTCAGGAAAATACAATATACACCAGAAAGTATGGAAACTAAGGACATTTTGAAGGAAAAAGAGGGAAGTGCACAAGTGGCTGTCCTCAGTGCTGGGGGGCGAGGGGTAGTTATCTGGATGTTGTCTAACCTCTAGGAAAGAGATGCAGTTCCTCCAACACTGCCCACTCCCTCTCCTGCTGCTCTTAATAGAGGGTTGATTTCAGGGAGAATATAATCATGTATTAGATATTAAATAAAGGGAAAATATTCTTCAGAAGATTCAAGAATATACAAGATTATATAGATATTCATCAAACACCTATTATATGCCAGATTCTGGGGATACAGTTATAATGGACACAACACTCAAGGAACTTATAAGTCAATGAAAGAGCTTATAGGTCAGTGAAGGACACAAATAATAATAATAACCATTTTTTAAATGCGTACACTATGTAGAACTTGTTTACACTTGACATTACTTAATCCTCACAATAACTCTATGATGTGGTTAGTATTATTTTCACTTTATAGATATGGCAACTAAGGTACAAAAGGTTAAGTAGCCAGTCTAGAGTTCCACAGCTGGCAAGTGACAGAACTGGAAATTTGAATCCAGGGAGTGGAATATCAAAACCTTTGCCTTCGGCCTCTTTTTTTCTCCCCAAACAGTGCTTCACTGATATGAAGGAGGAAATCATTATATTGAATGCTTTTAGTGTACCAACTTTGTAGTGAGTTTTGTGGATACCTGGTGTGTAGGATTCACTATGAAGATGGAGGCCAATAGATAGTTATGAAGCAGTTGTAATAAGTGGAAGTAGACATTGACATAGGAGCTTGGTGAAGAGGTTGGTTAGGAAAAACCTCTGTAAGTGTTGATACCTGACCTGAGCCCTGATAGGTGAGTAGGGACCAGACAAGTAAAGAGCAGAGGAAAGTGCCTTCCAGGCAGAGGAAGCTAGATGTTTGAATGCTTGAAAGAGCACAGTTTGCTGAGACAATGCAAGTAATCAACATAATATGAGGCAGGGGCTAAAGTACAGACTAGGAGACTAGAGAGGAGAGATGGCAAAGCTGAATAGTCCAAGGCCAGATAATGAAGAATCTTTTTATTTAATATTTAATATTTAATGTTTTACTGTTTCTATAAAAGTGAAACATTTATTTTTTGAAAAGGATTTCAATATTATAATAATACATAAAAGTACAAAGAGGTAAGTAAAAAATCACCTGAAATTATCTCAATCTGAGATTACAACTGTTGACATTTTATTGAACACCCAGCATCTTTCTATACTGTATATATATATATATATATATATATATATATGTATATGTAATTTTACATAAGTAGAACTATACTATGCACATTGTTCTGTAACTTCCCTCCATTTTATGTCAATGATGAGACTTGGACTTTATTCTAAAGAGTATACGTGAATGATTTTCAACAAGAAGATAGCATAATAATATTTGTAAATTGAAAAAACATAACAGTATTGTATAGTGTGAATTTGAGGCAATATGGTGGCAGGAATACCATAGAACCCAGGGAAGAAATGATGATGATATGAACCAGGCAATGGCGGTGGGCTAGATAAAGGGATGAATTCAGATGGTACAGTAGTAGAGCTCAGCAGTCTCTGTGACTGTGGGGATAGACTTGTGAAGTGGTGGGAGGTGCTGAGAGAGAGAGAGAGAGAGAGAGATCACCAGTGAGTCCCAGGTTGCTGGCTCAGGACAATGTGTAGGTATTAGCACCAGTAACTAGCAGTTTGGAGTGCCTGTGGCATGTTCAATTCAAGAGAACAGATAAGCATTTAAATATACAGGACTGAAGCTCAAGGTACAATTCAAAGCTGAAGATAGAATTCTGGGCCTATCATCAATGTTTAAAACCAAGACAACTGAGGAGTGAACACTAGGTGACACCAAAATACACAGGCCCTGCAGGGAACTTTGAGTAGAAACTGTTTCATTCAGTGTTATATTCTCAGAACTGCCCCTAGCACACAGCATGCTCAAAAATATTTCTTGAATGAGTAAATGAATAATAATAAACATTTATTTCTATTTCAAGTGGGAAGCTTCTTATTGTGGCAGCATAATGTTCCACTGAGTAAATATATTATACCTTGCATATCCATTTTCTTATTTTTCCAATTATTGACAGCTGTATAACAACCCATCCCAAATTTAGTGACACAGGAAACTTCTTTGTTATGCCCACAGATTTTGTAGGCCAGGGATTTGAAAAAGGCACAGAAGAAGGCTTGTGTATTCTCCAAAACATAGGGAACCTCAGCTTGGAAGATTTGAAGGCTGGGAGCATCTGAAAACTTGTTCACTCATTTGTTTGGCAGTTCATGCTGGCTGTTAACTGAGACCTCACTGGAGCTGTCCAAGTAGCATCTTGGGTTTCAAGAGTGAGTGTCCCAAAAGAACCAGACAGAAACTGTATTGCCTTTTATGACTTAGCCTAGGAAGTCACAAGGTGGCATTTCTGCCATAGTAACAAAGTAACTCAGTTTTAAGGAGAGGGAACATAGACCCTACTCCTCAGTGGGAGGAGTGTCAAAAGTCAAAGTGACATTATAAAAAGAGTTTGTGGGATAAGAGCTATTGTCATGGTCAACTTTGGAAAACACAATCTGCCACAACTCTCCCGTGTTCCTCACTATTTGTCTATTACTATAGCCTTTTCTCTATAGCTCTCCTGTCAGCCATGTCATAATGTCAACAACACTAAGCAGTTAATAAACTAAAACCTCCACATTGTTCCCCAATGAACAGAGAAGCTAGTTATTCCCCTTTCATCTCATAATTTTAAACATAGGCTTTGTATTAATTACCATTAATTTGAATTACCATTCAATAAATGTTTATTAAGAATCTGTCATTTTCTAGATATCCTCTAGGCAATTGGGATAGACTGAATGCAGTACAGAAAAACGGTTCCTTCTCTCAAGAAGTTCACAATCTAGAGGAAAAAATAATTAAGATTTCTATAATAGGTGAACACAAACTTCTATTAGCTTTTTGTTTTATCAATCACTGGTAGGATATAATTTGTTTTCAGGGCACTGTATCTAGAAAAATTTTATTTACTAGATTGCTAGACTCCAGACAGACACACTGCTGGCACTCCCAATCTACCAGTCTGATGACCTCTGAAAAAAGGAAATGAACTGACTGAAGCATGACTTGTGCTTCATGAGTTCATGCTGACTTGGAGTGATCACTGCTTCCCTTTTTCCCCCTCTTTTTTTAGATCTTATTCTAATTTGAATAATCTTAAATACCTTCTTAAATGTTTAGTAATCTGTATTTCATTTTTTTGATAGGTTCAGAATTCCCTAGAATCTCCCTGAAGATACTAATATGCTTATTTTAGCATTTGATTCTGTGCTCCTATATTGTGTTTCCTCAGGGGTTAGATCTGTTTATTGAATTCGGTGATTTTCTTTCTGCCTTCTTGGTTGTTGATGATTCTTGGTTTTTTGGTCATATCTGTAGGCAAGATCCTACCTTGGTGGTTGGGGAATAAGAATTCCTGTTTGCCTGGCTGGAAGCTCAAGTTTGGATTAAATCAGCTTCGACTTAAGTAGTTGTGTGTGACAGAGGGAGGGTGGGCTTTCTTTAAGATGTGAGTATAGTTTGTTCCAAGGATATGAAGCTCTCTTTTGCTTGCAACAAGGTCCTGATTCTCTGGATCTGTTGTCCATTTTGAGTCTCTCTGTAAAAACTTTCACAATTCACTGGCTAGGGCATAAGAGTTCTGCCTTTGCTAGTTACCTGGCCCCTGCTGAGGCTTCACTTCTTCCTGTCAGCTTCTGCTTATTATGATTGTAAGGATTTTGCAGAATTCTGCTGGGACAACTTGCATTTTTGAAGTTCTCTTTCATGGGTCTGGACTTGTGGATTGCTTATCTCTGTTGTATTTTAGCATCAATATATCCCAGGACCACGAATTCTTTATTTTTCTGGTTGACTATCAGTAACCCCCTTCTGAATTTCCTAAAACTTTTTTAAAAATTTAATTTCACTCTTCTTTTAGATTTCTACATGTTTTTGGAAGAGAGGTAAATGCATGTATTCAGCCAGCTTTGGTGGGAAGCCACTGATTCCCTTCTATGGTAACCAGTAGAGAGTTCTACTGGGAATCACAGCAACCTCTCCCAGCATGTGGTTTCTAGAAGACAGTTTTTTCTTTGTTCTAAAATTAGTGCATGCTTACATCCATGTATCTTGCATCTTTCTCATTCTCTGCAGGTTTTCAAAGATTACTACCAGCAGTCCTTTGCCAACACTGACAGATCCTTTTAGTGCTCTGGAAAGTATTTCACAGGAACATTGAAAATAGCTAAATAGTCTTATCATTCCTCACCTATTCAAATGGACTTCAGCTCTCTCTTAGATCTGCTTGTTTTGCCTTTTTAAGTGTTGGAACTTTTCATTGAAAATCTTTTTCTTGATTGGAAAGAAGAAAGTCATACAGAAGTTGTATAGTTCTTTTTTTCCATGCCTGCTAAATATTACACCATCATCACTAAGAATAAGGAATCCCCTTTGTCTTTATTATCTCTGACCTTTAATTTTTTCTCAAGGATAAACTCATTTAAAGCTTTGGCATTTCTGGCATTATTAATAGAGGTCTGGTCATGACTCTAAATTTGTTCTTGATTTTGTAACTCTGCTACGATTTTTTGTACCTATTCTTTTAAAGTCTGAGTGTTTGAAATGATTCCCTGCACCATGTTAGCAGCTCAGGGGCAATAAAAGTAGAGGGAGAAACTAAAGTTCGGAGAATAAGAAGTAGGAGTTAATTATTGGTGATGAAATACAAGCAGCGTGAATAACAAATTCTGAAGAATTTGCTGGTAAAATATCGCATATATAATAGCTCCCCTGCTGAGGTGGTGGATTCCATCTGTCACCTCTGACCTATGTTGTAATAACTCTTTTCCACTGACAAGACGTGAATGAGTCATCTAGATGAGTCTTTTCATCTGACTTTCATCATGTACACAGTGTTTTACAGATTCCAAAGCTCTGTCATGTATGCTATTGCATTTAAATTTCCTTTCTATTTTTATAACAATTCTTTGAAAGGAAGGAAGGGGCTAGTAGCCAGGGGAGAACTGAATGTATTTTCAGGCCCAGAAGAAAGAGCTGGGAAAGGGAAGTGAAGTCATCAGGTAAGAATGTGCAGCAAGTGCCCTCTTTCCTGGCTCTTCTTCTGTTGTCTATAACCACTCTTTCCCCTCTTTGAAACTCTGTCCTTGGTTTCATTAATACTATACTCTCTTGACTTTCCTCTTACCTTTTGGGCCCATCACAGTGTCCTTTGCTTGATCCTTTTCTTTTCATTCATTAAAATTTGAAATCCTTCTGAAAAGGCAAAAGCTTGAAACAGCCAAAATGTTATTTTTTAATGGAACTTAATTAACTCAGAACATTATTTTTGTCATGTGAGAATTACTTGTAGATTATTCAAAATGAAAGCTGGAATTGGAAAGAAAACAAAAGCAACCAAAGTTCTACAACGGTTAAAAATGTTCTGAGATAGTCCTTGACAATTTCAAAATAAAAGTGGTTTCTTAACAAATGGTAGAAATATTTTGGTGCTTTTATTAATTCATTTAAAATCTGCTGGGAGGAGACAAGATAGCAGAGTAGAAGGACTTGAGCTCACCTCCTCTCACAGAAACACTAAAACCACAACTAACTGCTGAATAACCATCGACAAAAAAGACTGGAACCTACCAAAAAAGATATTCTACATCCAAAGACAAAGAAGAAGCCACAGTGAGATGGTAAGAGGGGCGTTTTCATGATATAATCAATCCCATACCTGCTGGGTGGGCAACCCACAAACTGGACAATAGTTATATCACAGAGGTTCTTCCATAGGAGTGAGAATACTGAGCTCCATGTCAGGCTCCCCAGTTTGGGGGTCTGGCATTGGGAGGAGGAGGCCCCAGAGAATTTGGCCTTGAAGGCCAGCAGGACTTGAGTACAAGAACTGCACAGGACTAGGGGAAACAGAAATCCCACTCTTCGAGGGTGCACACAATGTTTCATGTGCACTAGGACCCAGGGCAAAGCAGCGACTCCATAGGAGCCTGAGCCAGACCTATATGCAGGTCTTGGAGGTTCTCCTGGGGAGGCAGGGGTCAGCTATGGCTCACTGTGGGGGCAAGGACACTGTTAGTGTAGGCTCTAGGGAATACTCATCAGTGTGAGTTCTCTCAGAGATTGCCATTTTGGCATCGAGACCTGGCCCTACCTGACATACTGCAGGCTCCAGTGCTGGGATGGCACAGGCCAAACAGCCAACAGGGTGGGAACACAGCCCCACCCATCAGCAGACAGGCTGCCTAAAGTCATCCTGAGTCACAGCTACCTCTAAACACACCTATTGACAGGGCCATGCCCACCAGGGGGACAAGCCCCGGTTCCACCCACAGGTGGGCAGGCATCAGTCCCTCCCACCAGGAAGCCTGAAAAAGCTCCTAGACGAACCTCACTCACCAGGGGGCAAACACCAGAAGCAAGAGGAACTACAAACCTGCAGCCTGAGAAACAGAGACCACAAACACAGAAAATTAGACAACTTAGACAGGAGAGAAATATGTTCCAGATGAAGGAACAAGATAAAACCCCAGAAGAAAAACTAAGTGAGGTGAAGATAAGCAATCTGCCTGAAAAAGAATTCAGAGTAATGATAGTAAAGATAATTCAAGATCTCAGAAAAAAAATGGAGACACAGACGGAGAAGATGCAATAAATGTTTACCAAAGAGCTAGAAGATTTAAAGGACAAACAAAGAGAGAGGAATGATACAATAAATGAAATAGAAAAACACTAGAAGGAATCAATAGCAGAATAAATGAGGCAGAAGAACAAATAAGTGGGTTGGAAGACAGAGTGGTGGAAATCACTGCTGTGGAACAGAATAAAGAAAAAAGAACCAAAAAAATGAGGACATTCTAAGAGACCTCTGAGACAACGTTAAATGCACCAACATTTGGATTATAAGGGTCCCAGGAGAAGAGAGAGAGAAAGGACCTGAGAAAATATGAAGAGATAATAGCTGAAAACTTCCCTAACATAGGAATGGAAGCATTCACCCAAGTCTAGGAAGCGCAGAGCGTTCCATACAAGATAAACCCAAGGAGGAACATGCCAAGACACATTTTAATCAAACTGACAAAAATTAAAGACAAAGAGAAAATATTAAAAGCAATGAGAGAAAAGCAACAAATGACAAACAAGGGAATCCCCATAAGGTTATCAGTTGATTTTTCAGCAGAAACTCTGCAGGCCAGAAGGGAGTGGCACGATATATTTAAAGTGATTAAAGGGAAAAACCTACAACCAAGAATACTCTACCCAGCAAGGGTCTGGTTCAGATTCAGTGGAGAAATCAAAAGCTTTACAGACAAGCAAAAGTTAAGAGAATTCAGCACTACCAATCTAGCTTTACAAAAAATGCTAAAGGAACTTATCTAGGTAGAAAAGAAAAGGCCACAACTGGAAACAAGAAATTACGAATGGAAAAGCTCATTGTAAAGGCAAAGATGAAGTAAAGGTAGAAAATTGCCCACACAAATATGATATCCAAACCAGCAATTGTTAGAAAAGGAGAGTACAAATGCAGGATATTGGAAATGCATTTGAAATTAAGAGACCAGCAAATTAAAACAGTCATGTTTATATATATACTGCTATATCAAAACCTCATGGTAACTGCAAACCAAAAATCTACAAAAAATAAAAAGCAAACCAAACACAACTCTAAAGATAGTTATCAAAAGAGAAGGGGACCAATAGGAAGGGAAGAAAAAACACCTGTAAAAACAAATCCAAAACAACAAAATGGCAATAAGAATATACATATTGATAATTACCTTAAATGTAAATGGATTAAATGCTCCAACCAAAAGATATAGACTAGATGAATGGATACAAAAACAAGATCCGTATACATGCTGTCTACAAGAGATCCATGTCAGAGCTAGGGACACATACAGACTGAAAGTGAGGGGATGAAAAAAGTTATTCCATGCAAATGGAAATCAAATGAAAGCTGGAGTAACAATACTCATATCAGACAAAACAGACTTTAAAATCAAGACTGTTACAAGAGACAAAGAATGACACTACATAATGATCAAGGGATCAATCCAAGAAGAAGATATAACAATCATAAGTATATATACACCAAACATAGGAGCACCACAATATATAAGGCAAATGCTAACAGCCATAAAAGGAGAAACTGACAGTAGCACAATAATAGTGGGGGACTTTAACACCCCACTTTCATCAATGGACAGATCATCCAGACAGAAAATCAATAAGGAAACACAGGCTGTAAGTGACACATTAGACCAGATGGACTTAATTTATATTTATAGAACATTCCATCTGAAAGCAGCAGAATACACATTTTTCTCAAGTGCACATGGAACATTCTCCAGGATAAATGCTGGGCGACAAAGCAAACCTTGATAAATTTAAGAGAATTGAAATCGTATCAAGCATCTTTTCTGACCATATTGCTATGAGATTAGAAATAAATTACAAGAAAAAAACTGTAAAAAACACAAACTCTAGAGGCTAAACAATATGTTACTAAACAACCAATAGATCATTGAAGAAATCAGAGAGAACTAAAAAAATAGCCAGAGACAAAAGAAAATGAAAACATGATGATCCAACACCTTTGGGACACAACAAAAGCAGTTCTAAGAGGGAAGTTCATAGTAATACAATCTTACCTCAGGAAACAAGAAAAATCTCAAGTAAACAACCTAACCTCACACCTAAAGCAACTAGAGAAAGAAGAACAAACAAAACCCAAATTTAGTGGAAGGAAGGAAATCATAAAGATCAGAGCAAAAATAAATGAAATAGAGATAAAGAAAACAATAGGTAAGATCAATGAAACTAAAAGCTGGTTCTTTGAAAAGATAAACAAAATTGATAAACCCTTAGCCCGACTCATCAAGAAAGAAAGGGAAAGGGCTCCAATCAATAAAATTAGAAATGGAAAAGAAGTTGCAACTGATACCACACAAATACAAAGGATCAAAAGAGACTACTACAAGCAACTATATGCCAATAAAATGTACAACCTAGAAGAAACGGACAAATTCTTAGAAAGGTGCAATCTTCCAAGTCTGAACCAGGAAGAAATAGAAAATATGAACAGACTAATCACAAGTACTGAAATTGGAACTGTGATGAATAAACTTCCAACAGAACAAATGGGACTTAATTATAATTAAAAGCTTTTGCACAGCAAAGGAAACCATAAACAAAATGAAAATAGAATGGGAGAAATATTTGCAAATGAAGTGACCAACAAGGATTAATCTCCAAAATATACAAACAGCTCATGCAGCTCAATATAAAAAAAAAAAAACCTCAAAATCCCCCCCAAAACAACAACCCCCCCAAAAAACCAAAATAACCCAATCAAAAAATGGGCAGAAGATCTAAATAGACATTTCTCTGAAAAAGACATACAAATGGCCAAAAGCACATGAAAAAAAGCTCAACGTCACTAATTATCAGAGAAATCCAAATCAAAATTACGATGAGGTATCACCTCAAACAGGTCATAATGGCCATCATCAAAAAGTCTACAAACAATCCTGGAGAGGATGTGGAGAAAAGAGAAACCTCCTATACTGTTGGTGGGAATGTAAACTGGTACAACAAATACGGAGAACAGTATGAAGCTTCCTTAAAAAACTAAAAATAGAACTATCATACGATCCATCAATCCCACACCTGGGCATATATCCAGAGAAAACCATAATTCAAAAAGATACATGCACCACAATATTCATTACAACACTATTTACAGTAGCCAAGACATGGAAGCAACCTAAATGTCCACTGACAGAGGAATGAATAAAGAAGATGTGGTACATATATACAATGGAATATTACTCAACTATAGAAAAGAACAAAATAATGTCATTTGCAGCCACATGGATGGACCTAGAGATTATTATCTTAATTGAAATAAGTCAGACAGAGAAAGAGAAATATCATATGATATCACTCATATGTGGAATCTAATTTTAAAAATGATATGTGAACTTATTTACAAAACAGAAACAGACTCACAGATTTCAAAAACAAACATATAGTTACCAAAGGGGGAACATGGGACAAAGTGATAAATTAGGAGGTTGGGATTAACATACACACTCTACTATATATAAAATAGATAACCAATAAGGACTTACTGTATAGCACAGGGAACTCTATTCAATTTTCTTTAATAATCTATATGGGAAAACAATCTGAAAAAGAATGGATATATATATATATATATATCTGATTTACTTTGTTGTATACCTGAAACTAACACAACATTGTAAATCAGCTATACCCCAATATAAAATAAAAATTAAATTAAAAAAATAAAAAGGCCAAGAGACATAATAAAATTTGTTTTTTAAAACTGCAGTATGCTGTTAGCAGTTAAAACATTAATATATTGTCATGTTTCTAGTATATCCGATTTGGGGAAAAATATATGACTGTGTATGTGAAAAATCTAGAATATATAAACCTTAATACAATCTACAAAAATACCATTTCATGATATTACTGTACCTCATTTTCATTAAAATGATGGAAATGTGAATTAAGAAAATCAACTTAGCTAAAAATAGGTCGATTACCAAAACCTAATATCATTTTAACTCAAATTGGTATTTGTTCAGTGAATGTTCTATATCATAATGTGATGTACAAAGGAAAACTCAAATTTGTGGAAGAAGATGAAGCGATTTTTAAAAATAAGGAAATTTAGCTAATTCCATTATGTTTTTAACTCTTCCCAAACTGAAGCAATAGTTTGTTGTCTTGAAACATTTACTATGAATAAAGAATAAAAAGATTCCTACAAAAAAATTTAAAATCTGTTTAAACATATTTCTAATTGTATCTTAAAACGTTTTTGTTACAATTGAATTACTGAATACAATTCAGAATAATAATAGCCATTCGTAAATAAAATTAGGGAGTCTAATTGGAAATGCCAAGAACTACCTGGATATGTGTAAACAGTCGACAATTATCTCCCTACCACGTCTTGTATGTCTGTCTTATTATTGACATAAAGGGGTCAGATCTGGAAGGTCTAATGTTTGTATCTTTGTTAACTCTTTTAAAATTTCATTTGAAATAAATTTTATTGTTTACTTTCCATGGGCCATTTAGCTACTCTGGTTAACTTTTTAGAGTGAGTGTAGGGATGGGAGATAGGAGCAGATGTGTGTGTGTATGTGTATAGGGGGAAAGTCTGGGCAGGCAGTGGTTGTTGTTTCAGCCTCTTTCCAAATCTTTACCAGTTCTTTAAAAAAAGGATGTTATGTTTATCAGGAAGAGGGAAAATAATATAAATAACTTAGGGAAACCTAATCAATACTTCAAAAAGAATTAGAACACATCTTTCTAATTGTAATTGAGTGTTTTTTTATAATTAAAAATAACAATTTTTTCTCATGATGAAAGTTATCCATAATCTCTTATTTAATTTAGAAAATATAGACAAGCAAATGGAAGAAATAACACCTGTAATCCCATCACCCACAAATATCCTTTGTATATCCTTCCATCTATTCTGTACCAAAATGCATCATATTATATATCTTATTTGTAACTTGTTTCTTTCACTTAGTAGTATTGTTAATATCCTTTGATATCAGTAAATATTTATCTAAAACATAAAAATTGGTAATCCTCAAAATTCTAGCTTTCATTACCTGTGACTGATAAAATAACCTTCAAGACCATTCTCATACCCTTGAGTAGAGTACGAATGTGTTCACATGGTCGTAGTAAGTTTTTTGTAAAATTTGCAGAAATAAGATATTTTAAATTCTTTTTCGTAAAAAGAGTCCTCCCCAATTTTATAAGCTTCAGGTCTTACAAAATCTGCATCTAGTGGTGAGTCCTTTTCTTTTTCTGTCAGGTCTCACAGAGAGGAGGATATTTATGCTGAGACTTGGAACCCATTTTTTTCAAGAACATTTACCATCCTTTTAATTAGATTAGCTTTGCAAGAAATTGAGAGTTCTTCATAATGAAACACTACTTTTCAAACTACATAACTTTGTAGGCTATCTGTGTATAAATCCTGAAATTCTTTGCCTGCTATGGATAAAAGTCTGTGTTTTACTGCTGGTTAATGTGATGAATAAAACAGCATTATGAAGCTTTATCTCTAACCAGGATTAAATACATAGAAAATTTATCTATAACCAGGATTAAATCATTAAATACATGTGTAAATATATACATGTACATATACATACAAACACTTTAAAATTTTGTTCAAAGGCATTTTTGCTTGGTAACAACCTAATAGTTCCATTAACTTAAAGTTAATAGATTTTAAATGGAAATTAGAGAAACAGCTATCCTGATTTCTTGACCCTTTCACAATGATCTATAAGAAATTATATAACACGGATTTTAAAAATATGCAATTTAAGACTTGTCTAGCAATCACAACCCACAGATAGTAAAACTGATACTTTTCACAACTGCAGAAGTACACATTTGAATGACACAGAAGTTACCAAATTTAGAGGCCATTGGTGTACATCTTGAAAAACAAACGAACCTTTCATCAATATAATGCAATTTCTACTAAGCTTCAATATTAATGGCACTTTTGAATAAGCCTGATTTTTAAGAGGTATATGTATATACACACACACACACACACACACACACACACACACACACATATATATATATAAAACCTGAAATGATGTGCAGCAAAATAACTCTACTTATTTTAGTGCTTATCTGTAGTGAGCTTATTTTGTAGTTATCTGTACCTTTCCCACAATATGAAATGTGTTACTTAAATAAAGATATAATTTTTATGTTTTCCATACTTTCATATTTAACCTTCCTTTTTCCTAGGCAACCTCGGATATAATACTCACTCTAGAACTTTATTGAAAATATCAGGGCATTGTCTTTCTCATAGTTTCTTGGTGACACTTTTGAGCAACTGTTCTTCTCCCATCTCTCAACTACCTGTCCTCATGTCACTTCCAGTTCTCTCAGTCAACTCTGGCCTTGGGGAAAAGAGGCAAGCATGAGAACACTGGGATTTCTCCTTTCATTGATACACTCAACCTCAATCAGCTGTGTCGTCTTTGTTTTCACACTTCACCATGGAGCTTTCTGTGTCTTTCTGATTCAAAAAGGTAACCCAAACTGATACATGAGAGTCCGGAGCAGGCAGGTTTTTTCCTTTTCCTTCTAGATGATAAGTCTGGACTTATGAATAATTGTTAAATGTAATATTCCCTAGTCTCTAAGAGCAGAAATTTTAGTCAACTTCAGAGAGTTGAGTAAAGCCTATTAATTAAGGAAGTGTCTAAGGTCACATTACTGGACAAAGTCAGGAATAGAATCAAGACTCCAGTTATAGTGCTCATTCCTCTAAATCATAATGTCATGGATGTAAAGCCTAATTGAAGAACAATAGCCATGACATACTCTTGGTTTACTCAGAGAAGTAAGGAAAAATGATAAAGCATGTGTCATTTAGTTCTATCTAAATGTTCAAGATCCTCGTCTTAAAAGATTTCCTGAATGACAGCTAACACTCCAAGCTGGATGATTCACAAAGATTGGTAAACAGCGGTGTTTTTAAAAAATGCCCTAGGGGTTTTCATAGAAATTTCTACTTTCCTGAAAGCCTTTTATTTCCTCATTTTTCTCTTTCTGCCTGTATATACATGCAAATTCTTCTCTTCCTAATCTCTGCACAGAAACAGGATATCTTGAAAGAGAACCTAAGTGGAAAGGGTCACAGTTGTTATAAATCAAGACTAGATCAGTGAAGTGGAAACCAGTGGGCAATGTCATTATTGTTAGTATTAAGAAAACATTAGCAAAAGAAACTGATGTTGGTTTACTGTGAGCTAATAAAGCAATAACTACTTGAAGGTAGACCTATAGTTTCATTTACTTGTTTACTTTTACGGTGTAATACAACTTATTAACTTTTTGTTAATGAATTCTTTAAGATCATAAATATATGCCCTTGATATAGGACATCTCCCTGCCCAAATTATAGATATTGAGTGAATTTTCATGTAAAAATAAAGAAAAAAGGTATAGATCCAAAATATCTAGTCAAATATTTTAAAAATTCCATCAGTAAAATAAACCAACCCCAGCAGAGAAAGGGTAATCACAGTATATAAAAAAAGAAACTGATAAACAAACTAGGCAAGTTCGAGCCATTTTAGAAAATGGCACATGATTGTAAATATCCATTGAGTTCTACTTAGATTTTTCTTCTCTTTTTTCTTGTGCACCATCCAAATCCCTTAGGCAGCAGTAGCACAGTAACTGAATGTATTTTTTTGTTGGAGCTACAACTTACACAGAAAAACAAAACATGGGAAATTACATTAATGAAACACAATTTGGGGAAATATTTACTCTAAATATTGTTAACTATGACTCCAAGAGGCATTCCAATGGAGGTATTCCCCATCATACTTTAGGATATGGCAGACCTTTTATTAAAAATTCCAAGGAAAAAATTCCATTATTTTCCTTTGGGGAAAAAAATCCATTATCATAGTAACCTTATTGTACAAAAGTTATTCCATCTCCCATCTTACATGGTAAAATTTCCTCCTTTCTCTTTGGAAGCAGAAAGAAGCTGGTTATCACCTTCTGTGAATATTTAAGGCTATCTTTAGATAAAGGCAGAAAAATGAATAGAATCACATTCCTGAGCCATAGTTCAAGACAATCATTTGCCCTAAAAAACGTTAGACTATTTCCTTGTTTTAAGTAAGAACATATGATATATCACTTGAAATGCACAGGAGTAAGTTGTCACATTTTCACTTTGATTATAAGAATCATCCCATAGTTCCCTGTATTGACTTAATATTGACATTCATAAATAAGATTAACAGTAGATATCAAAACAACAAATGATTAACTCTATGAATAGGCATGTAGAACTTATTTATTGTTTTCCCTGTTGTGGTCATCAGCTAGAGTTTGCTTAGCTGTAAATATCACAGGTAAAATGTGTATTGTATTTCATGAGATAAAAAGAATGTTTCAAAAACAGTATCTTGGGTTAACTCTCCCAACACCCTGTTAGAAAAGTAGGATCATTCCCATTTTTACTGATGAACAAAGTCATTCCCAGGGAAGGTAAGCAAGTAGTGGAAAGAGGATTTCAACTCATCATCTGGACTCCAAACTATAGGCTTTTTCTACAATTTTTCTTCCTTCCCTCCTTTCCAAAGTTTTGTTTCCATCCTCTCAACCCTTGTCATTTCCCATTTTGAGGCAAATAAATTATACAAATACATTCCATGATGGTTATTTCTAGTTTCCTCTTTTGAGTATCCTCAAAGGCCAGGGGGAAAAGATGTTTCTGATCTGCTTTTTCTACGTTACACAACCTTTCCTTTCCCCCTAACCTCAAGGAACCCCACAAACAGACTTTAAGAGATGAAAGTCTTTTTTTCCCCTCATCTATCCTTTCTCCTCCCCTTTCTCTGTTCTGGTGTTGGAAAAGAACTGGAGAGCACATCCTTACAGACACTCTTCTTTTAGTATGCCTTTTTATTTTAATTTGGTAAAAAACATGTAATATAAAATGTACCCTCAGCCATTTTTAAGTGTACAGTACTGTTAACTATATTCACATTGTTGTGTAAAAGACGTCTAGAGCTTTTTCTTCTTCCAAAACTGAAACCTATTCCCATTGAACAATTCCCCATTTTACCTTCCCCCTCCAGCCCCTGGCAACTGTTTCTTCACTTTGACTACTCAGCATTATGTCCTTAGGGTTTATCCATGTTATAGCATGTGATAGAATTTCCTTATTTCTTAAGGCCGAATAGTTTTCCGTCATATGTATATAACATTTCATTATTCATCTATCAATGGACATTTGGCTGCTTCCACCTCTTGGCTATTGTGAATAAAGCTGCAGTGAACATGGGTGTGCAAATATCTTTTTGAGATCCTGCTTCAAATGTTTTTGGGAGGGACTTCCCAGGTGGTCCAGTGGTTAAGACACCACACTTCCACTGCGGGGGCATGGGTTAAGTCTCTGGTCAGGGAGTGAAGATCCCACATGCCGTGCTGCCCGGCCAAAAATAAAAGTTAAAAAAAATAAAAAGTAAAAAAATAAAAAAAATTCTTTTGGATATATACCCAGAAGTGGAATTGCTGGATCATAAGGCAATTCTATTTTTAGTTTTTTGAGGAAACTCCGTACTGTTTTCCATAGTGACTGCACAATTTTACATTCCTACCAGCAGTGCACAAGGGTTCAATTTTTCTACATTCTTGCCAATACTTATTTTCTGTTTTTATGATAGTGGTCATCCTACTGGCTCATTGTGATTTTGTTTTGCATTTCTCTACTGATTAGTGAGGATGCCCTATTTTTTTAAAATATAAAACATTTTTTTAAATTGAGTTATGTATTATGTGTTAGGCACTGTGTTAAGTGCTTTGTATACAATAGCTCACTGTTTTTAAAAGCCATCCTATGGCCTAAGTGGTATTATCTTTAACTGATAGATGTGAGGAAACTGAGAATTAGAGTTTAAGTAATTTTCCAAAAGACAGAGAGCTGCTAAATGATGAAGCCAGAATTCAAAACCAGGTCTGACACCAAATGTCATATTTCTAACCACTGAGCTCTTCGCTCTCTCTCTGCCTTTTGCTTTACCCATTAATTCCCTAAGGTAATGTTTGGTAACTAGCACACAGTCCTACACAAAAGAAAGGGAAAGTAAGATTCATTAAGTGCCCATTTTGTGCTGGAAACATTGCATTTATGCTTTCAGATGTGTATGTGTCCATGTGTTTCAGAGGGAAGTGAAAGAGGGAAGTCCTTGCATTTAACACATAGAAGCATTTACTCATTATGTGGTGAGGATTGTAAGTCAAATAGTGCAATGGGGAGAAAATTGAGTTGGATTTATTACCATAGTCTTTGTAAACTTGAAGGTCTTTTTTTTTTCCTGGTAAAATATACTCACTGGTAAATATACTCCAAGAAGTTCCAGAAAGGGAAATTCCAATCCCGATTAAGGAGTTTTTTGTTAGTTTGTTTGCTTGTTTTATTGGGATATAGTTGCTTTACAATGTTGTGTTAGTTTCTGTTGTACAACGAAGTGTATCATCTATATGTATACCTATGTCCCCTCCCTCTTGGGCTTCCCTCCCACTCCCCCATCCCACCCATCTAGGTCACCTCAGAGTGCCGAACTGAGCTCCCTGCACTATATACCAGATTGCCACAAGCTATCTGTTTTACACATGGTAGTGTATATATGTCAATCCCAATCTCCCAGTTCATCCTGTTCCCCACCCCCCCGTGTCCACATGTTCATTCTCTACGTCTGTGTCTCTATTCCTGCCCTGCAAATAGGTTCATCTGTACCATTTTTATAGATTCCACATATATGCGTTAATATACAATGTTTGTTTTTCTCTTTCTGACTTACTTCACTCTGTATGACAGACTCTAGGTCCATCCACACCTCCACAAATGACCCAATGTAAGTATAGAGAGGGAATATCACCAGGAAGAGGGTACATAAATAATAAACTGAAGGAAAGAAAACTTAGCTAGAGATAAAAGGAGAAAAAAAAAGATTATGTAAATATAGGAGCTACCAGTTGCCCTGTTTTCTCTGACACTTACTCTTTGTTCCACTAGCTCTATTTTCCCAGTGTAAAATGCTTACAACTGTTCCCATATAGTCTCTCTCTTGTACTCCACTGCAAGGCTGCATGTCATATTAGTGATAAAAACAATGGGTCAAGAATTATAGATTTAGTTTCGCTTGTGTAGTGACAAATTCAGAGCTGACTGTGACATTAAAGATGACCCTAAACCCAGGAAAATTGGGCCATATAAAGATTTGACTCAACTCTCTATAAGAACCCCTCAATACTGAAATCTTTAGCCTAATCTTCATTTGGTCAGGAATAGCATCAAGAGAATGGGAAACTAAAATTATTTTATCTGTGCCTTACATTTAAGAGACACATTACCTCCCACCCTCAATTATCTGGATTGAAATAGATTAAGATATATTACTGCAATGTTACAAATTTGTAACACCAATTATAAACAAAAACATCTTTAAGACAATCTCCCAATAAACTTATAAAAGAGGAAATAAAAATGACTGTTGGTATTTATAATATTCATTTAGTGCTGCCAATGATGCAGGAACAAATAAACTAGTTACTGCTTGTAGCCAAACATGGTATCATCCACGGCCTTCTATCACTAAAGCAAGGGGCAGTGTAGTAAGCTTGGTAATATATTTTGTATCGCAGCCTTCAGTGTAAATTTGAAAGCCAGAAACAGCAAGCCATGTTATCTTAGCATTTCTAAATTTTATACATTTAGAATGACTGAAATGAAATGAAACTACTGAGTATTTTAAATGCTGCTCATAGATATCATATCACATCATCCAGAATCATAGCCATCTGTGAAAATTATACATAGATTTATTATTCCATGTCATCGATTGATTTCATCTGTTCTCTCTACAAATATTTTTTCACTCATTTTCTTTCTTTTCCACTTCTGTATGATTTATTATTTCCTTCTATCATACTCTACCTCTCTTAATTAAGTTTCTGAATGAAACTTCAATATACTTTTTTTTAAAAAGAAAAATGGCTTATGATAGCAAATAAGAATGCAGTGCAAGAAAACAAAATGAGAGCCATGGCTTCTCTAAGCACTTGATTTCTATTACTTAGTCTTTTAGTTAATTTTTATGTATCAGTTACCAGGAAGAGTGTATAGTTATCAAGTCCTGCAAAGCACTTAACAACACAGTAGCAGATTCTGTTGGTTATTTCAATGATGAGTTGTAAAAGTTAAATCTAAAATATAAAGTGTGTTGCAAAGAAGGTGACAATTTTTTGAGAGTTACTGACTTTAACATGAGTCAGAAATTGCAATAGACTTTTTATAACAAATGAATTTCAGTAAACAAAAAATTGTTCCTATGAGATAGAATTGGCACTACTGGTATTTCTAGTTCACAAATGAGAAAACCTTAGTAAGGTTAAAGAACACACCCAAAGTCATATGGCTCATTAGCAACTAAATGTGATTTGAAACAGTATTTTCATATTCCAAAGTCTATTTTTGACCCAACATACTGTGTAATTAATGCTATATTGATTTATGTTATTTTCATTTAAATATTTTGTCATAAATTATTTCTCTTATGTGGCTCTCATTTTTATATGTATATCATTTTTTTAAACATCTTTATTGGAGTATAATTGCTTTACAATGGTGTGTTAGTTTCTGCTTTACAACAAAGTGAATCAGTTATACATATACATATGTTCCCATATCTCTTCCCTCTTGCGTATCCCTCCCTCCCACCCTCCCTATCCCACCCCTCTAGGTGGTCACAAACCACCGAGCTGATCTCCCTGTGCCATGTGGCTGCTTCCCACTAGCTATCCACCCTACGTTTGGTAGTGTATATTTGTCCATGCCACTCTCTCACTTCGTCACAGCTTACCCTTCCCCCTCCCCATATCCTCAAGTCCATGCTCTAGTAGGTCTGTGTTTTATTCCCGTCCTACCCCTTGTCTCTTCATGACATTTGGTTATCATTTTTATTAGCTATGTAATTCTCCATCAAATTGATGAATATTTTCTTTGTTTGATTTTGCTCTTGCAATAAAGATATAGTGATATTGTCACATACATCTTTACCTTTCAGTTAAATTTTATCCTTAGGATAAATTCCTAGATATGTGTTAAGTAAAGAATGATTTTTTAAAGTTGTCTTTGTTTCTGATACGTTATTTCTTTTATTTAAATGATTTTCACAAGAAACCATATAGGTAATGCATAAATATATACTAGTTGAAAAATCCTTGAACAACATAGTGAGACACTTCCTAATAGTGTATATTTTACTTATTCTGGTTGGCTGTGGTCTTTCAGGCTGTTTTTTCCTTAAGTAAGTACATTAATCCTATAATGGAGAAACTGACATGGAACCAGTAAGTTTCTGACTGAACCTGAAGGAATAATAGTTAATGAGTTGAAAGATGCCTTCTACCAGAAGATACATCATAGCTACCTTGCCCCACCAAAACAAAGAATATGTTATACATTATACATTATAATGTTACACAGATGAAATTTTAAATTAATTGGTATAATTTTCTAGGATTTCACAATGAATACATTTGCAATGAATGCAGTCATGTTTACCATGTTAAGATCCTTTCTTAAGGACATTTAATAATGTAGTTCCTCAGGGATATCTTCATCAACTCAGCCTTTAAGTTTTCTACTCTGGAAAACCCTACTGGAAAACCCTTTAAATTTCATTTCTCCTGATCATGAACACTCCTCAGCTTACTCACTCTCATGATGGTTATTCATTCTTTTATCCAACAGATAATGCCAAGTCTTCTAGATGCTGAGAATGGAGCAGTATCTAAGAGACAGATAAGGTCTCTGTTTCCAAAGGGCTTACAGTATTGTTGAAGGAGACAGATAGGACAAAGCAGATAAATAGACATTGTTAGGTTGTAATAAATACTATGAGATAGTAAAACAGGAAGACAGAGATGGTCTTGGGCAGTAGGTTGGGGAAAGAGGGCTGCTATCTTAAGGTAAAAGATCTGTCCAAGCTTTTGAGCTAAGACCTAAAAGCTGAGGAATAAGCAGTGTAGGGAGCAATAGATGCAAATTCCTGGGTAAGCAAAATATTTGTCCTGTAAAATAGAAAGCTGGCCAGAGGGACTGGAGTATAGTAAATGTGGCAGGAGAACGGCTTGTAGAAATCATCAAGGCCTGATCAGGTTGGGCATTGTGGGTTGTGCTAAGACATTTGGATTTTATTTTGTTTGCAAAATCAACCTTACTTTGGAGGTTGTTAAATAAGAGAGTGAAATGATGTGCTTTATTTTTTCAAAAGACCGTCTGGCTGCTGTATGTCTAGTCCAAAGTCAATCTTCACCCCATCTCGTGATGACATCCAGTGTCTAGTACATACTAAATGCTGAACAACTAAGTTCAAATTATTCACTCTAAGTCCAATATCTTCTCATATATAATTTCTCCTTGTTAATTGTCTCTTTCCCCCACTCCACTGACCACAGGGAAGATTACTATTCAATAAAACTCATCTAGAGCATTACTGTTCTGGGAAGCCTTCCTAATCTGCAGAGCTGAGTGAAGTGCCCTCCTCTATGCAGATTTTGGATTTTGTGCTCACTTTGTTATAATACAATCATGCCTTTTTGTAACTGTTAGTTGTTGGATGTCTCTCCTTCTATACAGTGCTTAGCAATGCTTGTTTCTTTTTCTCACTTAATCTTCAGGGACTTTTTCAGATGATCTGCACATACTCTGTTCTATCTAAACTGCCTTTAACAGTCAGTGTATTTCATCATTTACTGAACTTTGAAGCTGAATCTAGGGAAGGTGGTCTCTCTAAAGAATCTTCCTAGATCACCCCAAGCCAACTCTGTACCCCTTTCACACTATTATAGCTACACTCTAGACAATTCTTATTTTGTACTGAGAGTTGGCTTCTAAATACCTCCAAATTAAAATTGTTTTTATTATTAGACATGAGTTCTTTGAGGAAAGAATTGCATCTTACCTATCTCTGAAATCCTGGCCTCTACTGCTATGTCTGTCACATAGTAAGTACCCAATAAGTGGTAACTGTTGTGAATCTGAGATTCCTAAAGCAGTGATCATTGATGTTTTCCATAAAGACAAACTACATCAGCATAAAAGATATTAAAATCCTCCATTCATAGTGTTTCCAAGAAACAAATATTTTTCAATCAGAAAATATATTTTTATCTTTGCAATGATTCATAGAAATAAATCTTCATATGTGAAAAAATGGATAGGATAGAAACTTTAGTTTTATATATTGGAAAAAAACAAATAACCTCTTTTTAATAGTTGCTAAGAGCAATATATCTAACTTTTATCTAATTGGTAATGATTTTTGTAATGATGTTCAAATGTAAATGCAAAGAGATGAGTTTTCCTAACTGTGATAGAGGGTCCATCCCTAAGACTTGGAAGGGCAAGAAGGGCCAAAGAGACTGAAATGAAAATTAGAATGCTCACACAAAGATAGGTCTTTGTGTTTTTTATTTTTATTTTTGAACACATGGACAGCCATAATAGGAAAGTAGAAATTCAGCCAAATGAATGTCTGAACTGTCCCCTTTTTTGGTTAGAAGAGAACTAGCTGAATGGTCCTCTGGGCAAGAGATCAGCATCCCTATACCCACTTCCCTTTCCCTCACTCTTGCATTCTTAAAGCAGCAACAACAACAGCAAAACAAGTATAACCAGAAAGGATAATGCTACTGTAATCAGTGTGTAGGCAGAGGAGGATGAGATTTTCAATCACAGTTATTTATTGGAGAAAAAACAATGCTGGCTTGACCATACTATAATTAAGGTTACAAACTCAAAACTCTTGAAACCCTGAAAAGAACACAAGAAGATCAGAGGTGATCTTGCTGCCGACCTGACTGTTCCATCGAAGGGGAGTGCAGAGGACTTGAGGAAAGCATGTGTTGGTCCAGAATCCACATCCTGTTTGTCTCTGGTAAGTCTCTGGTCCAGAGTCTTAGGTCCTTCATAGATTAAGGAGCTTTAAGATGCTGTTCTCCTCTGGAACTCAGCAGGATATAGGCCCCTGCACTGCTTATATTAAAACTGGGTGGAGATGTGTGAATATTCTCAAATAAATGAATTCAACGAGAGGAATTCTTACCAGGGACAGTTTCTGTAAGATACACATAAGACTTAATTACGATGAAGAGAAGAACAGGGACCAGTGTGAATCATTCCGTGATCATGTTTAAACTGCAGGGGAGATGCCCTTATTGTAAGACCACATAAAAGAGCCTGAAAAATGGGTGTGAAAGATGACAGGCTCTAGCTGTCATTGGCTAGATGCTCTGCAAACATAAAAACTGGTATTTCTAATGTAAATATGCATGGCAAGAAAGAAAGAGAAATTTTTAGATGGAACACATAATGAGGTACTTCTTCTTCTTCTTCTTTTTTTTTTTTTTTGATTACTCCAGAAAAACCAAAGACCATACAGGAACAAGATAGTAGGACAGGAAATCTCCTGTACCTGCAATTTTGTTTAGTCACTTATTAATAGGAGTAAGGAGAAGTGTGGCAGAGAGGAGCAAGTGCTGCCAGCTGAGATTTAATGCAACCACTAAACAAGAAAACCAAGAGAAAATGAAAAATTGGAGCCCAGTTATCTTTTACTGGACAGAAATGGATCTCATTCACCACTAGCAAAAGGAAGCATGATGAGGTGGAAAGGCCATGGAGGCTGGAGTCAGAAGACATGACTTTGAGTCCTGAGCTCTGCTACTTACTATGATCTTGGATAAATCTGGTAGGTCATTTTGAGCTGGTTTACTCAACTCAAAGAAAATAATGATGTTATCAGCAGCAACAGTTTTACAGCATGTGCTATAGTAAATGAGATAAGATTAGCAAAACTAATTTGTTATTACCATTTCAGTAAAAATAGACTAAACTCAAGTGATCATGGGAACTGCTCCATCCTTACAACTCACCATCTCAAATTAGAAACATTTACCAAAAATCTTCTTCCAAGCACACCCACACTCTAAACTCCTCTTCTCCCTTTGCAGTTAGTTTGCAGAACAGCTTTCTGATTGCCCACCATTATTCTAGTCAGCTGTAGGCCAGCTAAGATGGCCAATCAGGGATCTGAAGTAGACAGACAGATGGGAATTTCAAGTACTTTGGGGAAGCGGGTGTGTATTACTATAGATTTTTCACAGCCTGTTTTGCTGTGCTCATTAGTTGGCTTCTTTCCCTTTGGATTCATTTGTATAGCACTTTTCCACATTTGTACTTTCCTTTGCAGTTACCCTGACCAAAAACTATGTGCAGTATGTGACATTACTGAGCTGCTTTCCCACAACCTGGAAAAGATTGACTCTTATTAGAGTCCATTTCAAAAGGGCCACATTCACGCATAACTAGTGAAAGAAAAACTTGGCCAAACAGAGTCCCTATTTTAGCATTTGAAATCCCTGAACTAGGTTTATGATAAAAACAAGACCAAGAGGTAATCAAAAAGGCTTGGCTTTTGTTCATTAGTGCCACGGAATATAAGAAGCTATTAACTTCCCTTAGCTTTGAAAACATCAACAGACCACAGCCATTTGATTTCTAATGTGGATGCCATAATGACTGATGAGTTCAGTTCACTGAAACAAGACAAGGACACTATAATAAAGATTAGCCCTGAACATGGCCAAGGACCTTATTACCAAATATCTGGGGTAAGGAAGTGGAGATCAGGGAGAAAAAGAAAAAAAAAAGACTTTTAGCACTAATCTTGAGGTACAGAGATTTGGAATAAAATGGAATGGACTCAGTGTTACCTAAGAAACTGACAATTTGTACAGATTATATCAAACTTTGTCCTGTGATTAATAAGATCCCTATGGTTTGCGTAGAGAATTACCCATGAACTCTTAAGTTAGCTAATAAAAATCTGAAAGAAAAATAATTAATATATTCATCATACATGTTTACAAACACTTCTCTAGATTCACTTCCCCTCAAATACCTAATGCTAAATTTGTAAAGGTTGATTAGGCCAACTGTACTGAGGCTTAATATTAGGCCTCAAAATATTTTTCTTCCTTCTTTTTTTCTTGTTTTTACAGGGAGTTAGAGTATCTATAAATGTGTGGCAGTTTGGGAACCAGACCTAGGGATATCTAATCTGGAGTGTTACCAAAGGTGGAAATAAAAGGTTAAAAAAGAATAAAAGAGTAAAATTAGATTATATATTAGGATATTGTGGACACAATCAATCCCAACACAAGTCTTACTAGACAAACTTCTCAGATGAATTTGTTGTAGACACAATCTTAGCTCGTGGGGCACATATTGGAGCAGTCAACTCAGGCCCCTTGAAAACCATTCATGTTACAGATATAGTAACATAAACATAACTGAAAATTTTCCTTCTGGTCCCTAACCTTGGCTATGAGCAGATTAGACCAGGAAATCCTATACCTATTTTTGTGGCTCCATCTTAACTTGCCATAGGGAATGAGAACCACTCCTATTGATGTTGCCTGGTCTGCATTGTGTGGTCTTTAACTGATAAGTATGACAGTAATTAGTATTTCCTTCTGATCTGTAGTTAGTGCAACAACAATAGTGGAGAATGAACTTTGATTACGATGACAAACTTTGTTGTAAACTTTCATGTATTAATTTACTTAATTCTCACAATGCTCCCATATTATTTTCCTCATTCTTCTCTAGCAATGAATCTGGCACAGAGAGGTACAAATTGATCATAGTTATCCTTATGAAAAATATCTCAATGAAGGCAAAGAGCAGTGGACCATTTCAAATTTACCACAGCAACAGCATCACTAGCTAGGAAAGAAGGCATACCTAGAATGACATAATAAGCCACATTTGTCAGCAAATAAATGATGGTCACGATAGGCACAGACACAGAAATGGCCAATGGTAGATTCCTAAAAAAAAAATGTAAAAGACATTTTACTGTTTGAACATTCAAAAAAGAACCCAGGATTATAAGAATTGAATCCAAATAGAAGATTTTCTTGTAGGTAGAGATGGTGATTCTCCTCAGAGTTTAGAACAGTTTCTCCAAGATATCTTTTCTCTCTCTTTCTCTATAATCCATTAAAAAACTGTCATCCTGAAATAAACTGATGTGGTCCTTCTTTTGAAAAAGTCAAGTATATTCACTTTTCCTATAGCATATTTACAGCTACAGAAAAGTCATTAAGCTTCCCATAATAGAAAATACATTCCATATCCTTGCTAGGTGATGAAAGAAGAAACTCTGAGGCATTAACAGTGTGCCAGGCAAGATTTTTGCCCTCATAATCTGAACCCAATGTTATGCCTCTGAACATGTCTCATTGGTGGCAAAAAAAAATTAAGGTTGCTAATCAGGTGAGTTTCAGAAAAAGATTTTACCTTGGATTATTTTGAGGAGAGTCAGGAGAGAATGAATGTGTGAGAGGGATTCTACTTGTCCTTGCTGGCTTTGAACATGGAAGAAGGGGACCATGAACCGAGGAGGTAAGCAGACCTTAGAAGCTGGGAACAACCCTTAGCTGACAGCAGCACAAAATGGGGACTTCAGTCCTACAGCTTCTAGGAACTGCATTCTGGTAATAAGCTAAATGGGCAAGTAAGTGAATTCTTCCCTAGAGCTTCTAGAAAGGAATACATTGGCTAGATTTTAACTTCATGAGATCTGTGTCAGGTTTCTGACCTACAAACATATAATAAATAAGCAAGCAAACAAATAAAATATATATATAGTAAATAAAATAAATAACAAATAAAGTTTGCTTTTCTATGGTATGCTATGCCCAAGTAGTGCCATAGAAATTGTTGAGGAGGAAGAAATTTTCCTCTACCCTTGTAGGTTCTTCTGGCTGGTCTAAGAATTAAACTGACCTGAGACAGATTAGCAGGAAAAATTGAACAAAATTTTAATAACATGTTTATGTGGGAGAGACCCAGGAAAACTGAGTGAATCATCCTTATTGCCAAAGCCCTCACCTTAAATACTATCTTCAGCTAAAGGCAAAAGAGGATTTTGGGGGTAGTGGTTTGGAACTTCAAAGGAGAAGAAGGCAATTGACATGGAGATGGAAAAGTAAATCCTTGGTAAATAAATATTTGCTGGGCCACGCAGAAAAAATGGGACATAGAATACATGCTGATCTCTAGGCCTTGCCTACTCTCTCCCACCAAATCTAGTTCTGCTCTGGGAACAGAACCTCTACCTAGAACTTCAGGCAGCTAATGAGGGAGGTAAAAAAAAAAAAAAAAAGACTCCCTAAGTCTTCTGTTTCTTTAAAAAAAAAAATCAGCCTAAAATAATCCATTTTGGGGTAGGAAATTTTGCTTTTCTACAAAATCAGCATGGTTATATCCCAAAAAAGGTATGTTGAGAGAAAGCCTCAAATTGCAAATGTATATATTATGAAATGATACTTCTATGGATATACTCATATGAAATAAGATTTTTTAAAAATGCATGGGACAATTAATATTTGCATAAGTACTGATATAAAAATGTTTAAGAAGTAAGTTTCAGAACAGGATACGTAAGCAGTTTATGGAAAAACAAAATCTGGAAACCTAATACTAGACTGTGAATTGTGGTTATTTTGGTGGGGGTTAGTGATCATGTGTACTTTCACTTTGTATACTTTACATAACTGTAATTTTTATGTTATTACTTTAGAAAACAGAGGGAAAAAGAAGAAATCTGGCTGTAATGGAAAGAGGAAGGAGAAAGAGAGAGGTAGATGGAAAGAGGTAGATTAAAAAAATATGAGAAAGTCCTGAGCCAGTTTAATTACTACTGGAAGGAGCCTGAAGAGGTGAGTGGTTGGAGTGGAGTGAGAGGAAAAAAAGCACTCCAACAAGCTGGAGGAGAAATGGAGAAACAAAAAAAAAAAAGAAAAAAAAAAAAAGAAAAAATATTGTGGTTTCCATTCAGTAAAGAATTGTGTGAGTTCTTACCTAGTAACATGGAGGATCATTTAATGATATCCTCTATTATTTGATATTTTTATGTTTCACACTTTTTGTTGTTTTAGGCCAGCATTTCTCAAAGTGTGACAATGAGACTGCCTGTGACCCTTTCAGGGGTCAGACATATTTTCATTATAATTCTAAGATGTTATTGCATTTCTTACTCTCACAGAGGAGATTTCCAGAAGCTACATGATATGTGATTTTGCAACTGATTGAATACATATACAGGAACCCAACACTCTTCTATTTATCTTCTTTAAATATTAAAACATTTGCAAAAATGTAAAACAATGTCACTCTTCTCATCAATTATTTTTCATTTTGGAAAATATAATTATTTTTCATCAAGAAGTAATGGACATATTATTGTTATTTTAAAATGATTTTTTTCCTCAGTTATAATTTCCACTATAGCAAATACTATGGATAGATATAATGTCATATAAGCAAAAGGTCTTTGACTTCTCAATAATTTTTAGACAATGCCTCAGTGAACATCACTGTGGCTTAATCTTCACACACACCTATGATTATTACCTTAGAGTGATTCTTGGATGTTGAATTACTGGAACAAAAAATGCGCAAAAGCCTAAGGAGACAGGACTAAGTGTAATGTGTTATTCTGGATGAGATCATGGAGCAGAAAAAGGACATTAGGTAAAAACTAAAGGAATCTGAATCAACTGTAGACTTTAGTTAATAATAATATATCAATGTTGGTTCATTAATTGTAACAAATGTATCATACTAATATCAGATGTTAATAATAGGGAAAACTGAGTACAGGGTATTTGGGATTCTATGTACTATTTTCTCATATTTTCTAGAAATCATAAACTATAATAAAAAATAAAGTCTATTTTTTTTTAATGGAGTGTATTAGGGCCCTAGGGCTGCCACTAACACATTGCCAAAAACTTGGTGGTTTAGGAACAAAACAGAAATTTATTCTTTCATAGGTCTGGAGCCCAGAAGTCCAAAATTATGTTGTCCACAAGACCGCATTTCCTCCAAAGGCTATCGGGGAGAATCCTTCTTTGCTTCTCCCAGGTTTTGGTGGCTCCTGGCATCCTTGGCTTATGGGTACATCACTCCAGTTTCTGCTTCTGTCTTCACATAGCTTTCTCCTCTTCCATCTGTGTCTTCTCTTATCTTTTATAAGGACACCTTGTCATTGGATTTAGGGCCCATCGAGTCAATCTAAGATGGCCTCATCTCAACTTTCTTAATTTAATGACATCTTCAAAGATCTTTGTTCCAAAAAAGGTCACTTGCACAGATTCCAAGGGTTAGGTCTTCAACATATCTTTTTTTTTAAGTCCACCATTTGGCAAAATTCATGAAGCAATAATAATAATAATACAAAAGAGCATTCTAGTCAAAAGCTGGGGAATAATGCAAAAATAATAATTTTGGTTTTAAAAGGTACAGTCTGGGTCCTTCTTTCTGAATGTACTTTGCCAGCTGGGCTCTTTGCCTCTGAAGATCACTCTGAAATTGAGATCACACAGCGTGTGATATGCATGTAAAGGATCTGGGAAGGGTGAGTGGGCTGTCAGGGATTAAAAAGACTAAAGAAACTTGTGCGTGTGTCTGTTTCCTGATGTACCTATATGCTAAGTCCTTGAACAGTGACTGGCACACAGAGGATTTCAGTAAACTTTGTTTAATGACTCAATGATGTGTCTGCCACCCTTTGGCATATATATCCCTACATTTATCTATCTATCTATCTATCTATCTATCCATCATTATCATTTTTTACTGTCCTGTATGTGTGTATTTTCCTCTACAACTAGAATATAGGTAACTTGAGAACACAGGTCCACATTGTAATTCTTTCTAGGCTGCATAGTCCCAACACATAAATTCTACACAGGGGCCCAATAAAGATGGATTAATTCTGATATCACCAATGACTGATTTATCTGTGAGTCTTGCTCATAGTTGGTATTCCCCCTTTTGGTTGGGATGACATTTATTTTAGTGTAAAATAATACAGTGTTGGGTTTCTTTATAGCAGCTGCTCAAATGTGTCATCAAGGATTTTGCAAATGAAAGGAGAAGAATCTATTTAGTAATAGAAAGGGTTCAAGAGCTGATTAAGGAGGTCAGGTGGTTCTGCTGTTTGATTCAGCAGAATTCATCCTAGAATCTGCAAATTAATATCTGGGTGACCTAGGGAAAATCACTTACACCTCCATAACCTCTCCTAATCTCAGTTTCCTCATCTATATTGTAGGGATAATCATAGTACTACCTTCCTGGTGTTTTCAGAATTAATGATATTTGCTAAAACATTTGATAACATAAGCTTTGTACAGAGTAAGCAGTCCAAAAAAATTAGCTGTTATGTTATTCTTAACCATTCCAGTTGAAAAGACCATCTCTCTGCTAATCATCTCTCTCACATTTAAATCTCTGGTCTGGTGCTCTTTCATGATTTCCAGACAACTGCCTACTTGATATCTCCAAAGTCTTCTCAAATTTATTATATCTGAAACAGATCTCTTTATTCCATTTCCCCAAACCAAGCATTAACCAAAACCAAATCAAATCAAAACAAAATTTCTTCCTATTCTCTTTCCTATCTACTAAACTACTCAGGTTCAAAACATAGTCGTAATCCTTAATTATTCCCTTCCCTCATATATAATCCATCACTAAATTGTATTGGTTCTAACTCTAAAATGCATATTGAATCTATTCATCTCTCTGTCTAAACGGTCCCACTCTAGTCCAGGCCCTCTGAGGTGAGTCTCATTCTTGCCTCTCCCCTCCTCCACAATCCACTCTTCACCGATCCATCAGTGGGCATAAATTTCTCCTTAAAACTCTTCAGCCATTTTCCATCATGTTTAGAATAAAATTAAACTCCTAAATACACTTCAGGTTCTGGACTGTATTTATCCTCCGACTATCTCATACCACCCTTCTCCATATTGTCCCCAGCTCTTCTTTTTGCCTGGAAAGCTCTTCCTCCACTCATCAACATGGCTGGCTCATTCTCCTCCATAGTATTGCATTGTGAATTTCCACTTGCTGAGAAATGTGTTTCCTACCACCCCAAGAAAATTAATTTTTTCCACCTCACATACAAATTCTTTCTCATGAGACCTTGTTCATTTAATTTTTAGCTCTGTTTTTAATCTGTAATTGTCTTTTGTTTGTTTGTTTGTTTGTTTGCTAGATCATTGTTTCACTCAGCCAGGAGAAAGTAATTTTTTTTGGGTAAGGTCTTCATCAAAATGACATTATTTGTACATCGTGAAATAAGTAGCCTAGTTTCCTTGCTTTCAAAAAAGCCTAATTTTGTTTAATTAGTGTCAGGACAAATACAGATATTTTAAAAAGGCTTAATTCTCCCTGTTGAAGATATTTTCCTCCCCTCATTTTTTTTTTGACTCAGAACATTTATTTTAGAAAACAATATTGTAAACATTTTCTCGTCTCTTTCGAATGTACATAAATCCTTTCAGAGACTAAATAGGCCTTTGGTAACTATATAACCCAGAAATGTTTTTCTGAAGACTGGGGGGCCATCTCTTAGAAATGTAATCACCAGAGAAGACTGTACCCCATTTCTTAGTTTCTGTGAAAGGGTCAGGGCCTAACTTAGGGGAGGGGGGACACATGGCTCCAAGTTGCAAAACTATCTTGTATCATAAGATATGAAAAGTTTATTGTTCCTTTGGAAATTAGCTAACACAGCTAACAGAGAATTAGCTAACACAGAAGTTCACCCCAATTTGACCAGGTGAGTCTAGGATGAAATATGTATGAAAAACAGTGCTGTCAAGTCCTCTTACTTGAGAACTAGTTATTGTTTATCTTGAGGAGGGGCATGAATAGGCTGTATCTGCTTGGCTACATAGAAAGGTAACATTTATTTTTATCTTTTAGCGAGCTGACTGTGACGCCTATCACATTGTAATTTAATGCTTATTCAATAACTAAACTTTTACTTCTCTATTTCCTTTGTGGAAGAGAACTTCTGGGCTGGGAAAATATTTTGTTTTTAATTATATTTCCCAAACATCAGTAGTAAATATACTTCAAGTTTAAAGAAAAATTTAATTGTTAAGTGCTTAATAAAGTAATATCACTATTGGCAAATAAAATTTCTAGTTAACTGATTTTTAAAAATTCTAATTGTCTTTAGTGGTCATACAATACATTCAGGGAAATTTTCAGTGTTCCAACCAATTTTCTTTTCTTTTTGCATTCTTTGATGGAAAATGCCTGTGCAGGTCTAGCTCCTTGATTTCATTTGCGAATCATTAAAATAAACAAAAATGATTCATAATATCATTAGCAAAAGTTGCTTTTGAATTAGTGACAAAATAAGCCTTCTAAGGTAGTTCTCTTTAAAGAGCATATTTACTAGTAAATAGATTAATACAGATATAGCTGACATTCTCCACATTTGCTTTCATCACAGAAATATGTTACACAGTTGGTTTTCTTCATTTAACCCGGTGTAATTCTCTTTACACAATGACTGTGGCAAGAATGATAATATGACTTCTAATGGAGAAAAGGGAAGTAATCTAAAAGAAGTTTTATGTTGATCAATGCTCAGCAAATAGCATACTTCACATAGACGTTACTTTAGGAATAAAGTAACTGGGTTATCTCATAGTACTTTGAAATACCTTGTAGGGGAGGAAAAACTTTTCCTCGATCTTCTTAGGGTCCCTGGCTGGGTCTGAACATTAAACTGACAAGACAGTTTAACAGGAGAAAAGTATATAAATTCTACTAATTTTTTACATATACATGCGAACCTTCACAAGAGAATGAAGAAGTGAGCAAAACAGGGAGGTTTCATACCTTTTAGACAAAAAATAAATTTGTGAAGAAGTGACAACACAAAGGGGTTTGGGCTAGGCGCAGTAAATGGTGAAGAGAGTTAAGGGTTAGTTTAACAATATGTGTTTGTACAGATTTCTTGACCCCAAATTCCCTGTCTCTGGTGAGAAGCTCTTCCTTCCTCCTGATACAGGGAGGGTACATTTCACATGGGAGTTTTATGACCTGTTTTAGCAAAGAAGGGTGAGGAGGTCTTCAGAGTGACCTTCTGCTGTTTTCTCAAACTCCTTCAGCTTAAGATATTTTATATGCCAAGATGCTATATTTTATTTTATTTTATTATTATTATTATTATTATTATTTTTTTTTTTTTTTGTGGTATGCGGGCCTCCCTCTGTTGTGGCCTCTCCCGTCGCGGAGCACAGGCTCCGGACGCGCAGGCTCAGCGGCCATGGCTCACGGACCCAGCCGCTCCGCGGCATGTGGGATCCTCCCAGACCGGGGCGCGAACCCGGTTCCCCTGCATCGGCAGGCGGACGCGCAAACACTGCGCCACCAGGGAAGCCCAAGATGCTATATTTTAGAGTAATGTGTCCTGTACCCCATCAGCCTAAATACAGAAGGCTTTGAAGTCTGCATCTCCTGCAGGTTCAGAATCACAAAACTGGTTTTTTCCTCCAAGTACAATATTTCTGGAGGGGAAAATACTCCCTGGAATTATGCTGTCAAAGACTGAGAAGAACCTGTAATAGAGGACATTTCTTCCCCGGCAATTCTACTTACTCCTAAAACTGTTACCGATATGAAAGATGAAACATTTCTTTCTTCAAAAAACCTTTTCCCCAATAAGTCTGTGTATCAGGAGTGACTTTGTCTATTACGCTTAGGAACAAGATACATCTATTTATGTTTCTAAATTAATTAAACCGACTCAGGCCCTTACCTGATAGTGTTGGTGGGAATTCTGAATCTTACTCTTTCTTCAGGATCCTAAAATTTATGCCTAACCTGGCAGGCAGAATAGGGAGAATGCTCATGCTCCAAAGACCATACCTTTAACCTATGGCACTCACTGTCCTTCCACTTGCTCTTTCTGCTATATGCTGGTGCTATTGGGTACTGGTCCTGCCTGACCTGGACAAGCCCAACTATCCATTGCTATCCACTCTCCTGCCCCAAACCCCCATCCTGGTTCCTCTGGAGTGCTGTGCTTGCAAGGATCCAGTCTTTTCAACCCAAGAAAACTTCCCTAACCACCATCTACCCTCAGATCATCAGGAAAGCTGCTGCTCAATTAGAGCTGCTTTAGGACTTTCAGAGCCTTCTCCATACACAAAAACTACTTAAAAATGTATATTTACAACTGCTTGTATTAGTTGTTGTTATATTCATTTTTGCCTCCTAATTTTAAAAGAAATTAAATTTAAAACATTTTCATGGGCCTTAGGCTCTGAGCCTTTTGCGCTTAACAGATAAGATAAGCCAGGCTCCCAGGACTAGTTTCCACCTTCCTCCCTTACGGTAGATTCAGCTCCATTTCTCATGAGCCTAAAATTCTAAACTGTTAACTCACTTCTGGGAATAGAAGAAATTTAGAATTTTGAGTCATTTAGCTTTGGAGGGGGCCTGGGTGAAATATCTCTCCTTTGTTTGTGGTAAGGCTATCCCCTCAATAATAGAGACAATTTTTCAACCTTTTATTCCTCTTACCCCTTTAAACTTTGTGCCATTCTACTAAGGGGCAGAGGTGGAAACAAGGGTGGTGGTCATCCTGCCAGTTAGAGCCTTTCTTAGTGAGTGCATCCTTTTTTTCAACACTTTGAGTGTTGTAAACTACTTGGAGAATGCCTCAGAAACAAATATGAGGGAGGGAGGGTAAGGTGAGAGAGCTCAGTGATCTTAGTGAGAGGAAGAGACTTCAAACAGGAAATGAAAAGTACTTGCAGCTATTCTGTTGATAAGTTCCCTCAGGGTTTCTGAATATCTGCAAAAAGGAATCAACCAAAGGTGATGGAAGTTGGAACTTTGGACTGGTTATCTACCATAACAAACTACCTAGGTCAGTAGTTGAATAAGAAGTGGTACAGTTTTCAAGAATAAACAGTTTCTGGATTATTATTTTGAGGATCCTAGTTTAAAATTTTTCTAGTTGTTTCTATTTCACAGTAACTTCTAGTTTTAAAGATATATCCACTCAAATCTCTCTAAGAGTATTATTTATACTTATTTTAAAATTGTCTTCTGTTTAGTCTTTAATTTTCTTAATTTTTTTTAGATAAATTAAACTTGGGGATTCTTTATACAATTGGTATCCTTAAATTGTGAGATTTTGGTGGCCATAATGTCTTGCACCTAGATTTTATAAGCAGGGCCTGAGCAATACCATATTTTTTCTATGAAAGGAGAGGAGACATGTCTCTTTTAATATTTTAATGTACTCTTTGCCAAAAAAAAAAGTGTGCTTACACTGAAATACACATTTATTTATTTAGTTTTGGCTGCTTTGGGTCTTCATTGCTGTGCACGGGCTTTCTCTAGTTGCGGCGAGCGGGGGCTACTCTTCGTTGCAGTGCGCGGGCTTCTCATTGTGGTCGCTTCTCTTGTTGCGGAGCACGGGCTCTAGGCGTGTGAGCTTCAGTAGTTGTGGTGATCTTGGAGAGGCAACAATAAGTGGTGGCATGAAGCGACATCTTAATTCCCTGCCCAGGAACTGAACCTGCATAGCCTGGTTGAAAACCAGGAGTCCTAGCCACCACACCCCCTGGCTTTTGCCCCAGTGAAAAATGCGTTACTCACGAAGGTAAAGCTGTAGAAACAGGTACAAAGTTTATTATTAGAGACATAGCACAACAACAAGTGGGAGAGCACACAAAGAAACTGTTTGTTTAGTTAAGATAGAAGCAAGGCAGAGATGCACATCTGGAGAAAAAGGGTGTGGGCATCCTCCTTAATGAGGAGACGTGCAGTAAACAGGTGGTTAAGTCATTTATATAGGGCAGTTCTTCCCGGTCTTTGTTTACCTTTGGCCAATTATCTGGTTTCTTTTTCCACACCTGACCTACTTTAGGACCCTCCCCGACATGTGTGCGCAACTTTTTTCCAAAGTGGACTACAACCCAGAAGCGTATGGGACGGCCTTAGCATAACATATTATGGGGTGGTGCCCCCTCCTTTTTGGCCCCCAAGGAAATTTTCTGCACATGTGCAATGTTTCCCTTGCCCCAAGGATGGGAAATGTATGACCTCTTGATCTTTTAACAGCGTTTACCCCCTCTCTGTCCCTGCCATAAAAGTGTCCAATGTCCGGTTATCTACCCTATTCCTGTTGTTGTTTCTTATATTGAAGTGCAGATCTCGAAATATAGACAGAGTCCGGTCATAAATATGTAGTCTGGAGCCCGTTTGTCTCTTTCTTCAGGAAATGTAAATAGGGAGCTGGTAATGAATGTCCAGCCTGGAGCTCATCTTCTTCTCACCCCAGGAGGTGTGAACAGGAGGCTAGTTGTAAATGCCTAGACTGTAGCCCATCTATCTCTTGCCTCAGTGGCACGTGGGCTCAGTAGTTGTGGCTTGAGGGCTCTAGAGTGCAGGCTCAGTAGTTGTGGCGCATGGGCTTAGCTGCTCCGTGGCATGTGGGATCTTCCTGGACCAGGGCTTGAACCTGTGTCCCCTCCATTGGCAGGTGGATTCTTAACCACTGCACCAAATGGGAAGTCCCTAAATACACATTTTAGATTGAAAAAACAAGCCAATACTTTAAAAACTGACCTGGACATAGAAATTATTTTGATTAAATTTGTAGATTTCATATTTTTTATGATAAATAATATGTAAACACTAAAAATATTTCAATTATGTTCATTAGTGACTAGATGAATGGGTGTACTGAAATAGTGATGATTAATTGAGATTTGTCAAATTAATGGGAGGAAGCCTGTGGCATTTTCCAGACTTTGGCCCAGAATCACTCTACATTTTAGTTAGTAAAATGAAAAGTTGACGGATAAAATTACCAAGGGCAACTTTGTGCAATTTATGGATGAAAATCTGGGAGATTCCAGATTTAGGAATCAAAACTATATTGAATGACTGGAACTAGGGATGAAGTCAGAAAAATTAATTTAAGAGAGATAAAGGCAAATTGTTGTATATGGGCCTAAAAACACAAGTAGAAATAAGGCAAAATAGCATAGATATAAAAAGACAAAGGATATTTAGGTAATGTTTAAATATCAATTCAGCAATGAAATGTGACTGCTAAAAATAGGTTTTTAGTATATTAACTATAAGGAAGAGATATCCCAAGCGTGCTGGTAAAACCTAACTAGATGAGGAGCACTGTGTGCAGTTATGGGTACCATACTTTAAGAGGAATAGAGATCATGCCTCTTCTTAAATAGCCATTGAAGGAAAAAGGGATTATGTTGAAGCAGGAAAAAAACAGTCATCAGGAACAGAAGTTGCTTGGAAACATATAAAGGGCTGCCATATGGAAGAGAGATTAGATTTATTCCATAATCTTAAATAACAAAATTCAACTGAGTAAATTTTAAAGATCTAATTGGTTTTATTAAATGATTCATAAGTCAGGCAGCATCTCATCTAGTGACTAGAGAGGGGCTCCAAAGGGCTACAGAAAAGGAAAGGTTTTTAAAGGTAGGACAAAGAAGTCATAAACAAACAAACAAAAGGATTGTTTTGGGTGAGGTCATTTTCCTTTTGGGAACAAAAAGGGTCTATGTGGCAGATTACCTCACTGGTGCTGACCAGATAATTCCATACTGACCAGTTAAGATTACATTCCTAGAGAAGGCTGAAACTGCAATTGATGTGAGCCTGGGTCAAGTGACTCCATTTAGGGCCTGTGGTTTTCTTTTTAACAATAGTGTTCCAAAGTTTGGACCAATAGATACATACAACAGGGAAATAGATTTTTAAAATCAGTGTAGGTGTTGGTGTCATCGAAAAAAAATTAATCAACACTTCTAAGAAAGAAATGGATAACTATTCTAGTCAAGCTGAAGATTATAACCTGGGACACAGTCTTTCAGAAAGCTCTGAGGATTGTTCTGTCCATTAGAGGTGAAAGCACAGTTATATAAGCTTTTGAGACAACAAAGTAACATATTGACAGTTTACATAGTCCAACAAGGCAAATAGTGGATCATCATGACCCCTTACAGGATTGAGAAAGCAATGTTATCTTCTAAAGAGTTACCTTGATGGCCCCAGGAAGATATTGCTTGTTTTTGGCAGGCAGGCATTCCTGTGTCTTCTAAGGAGATCTAGTTAATGTACAATGCAGATGTACAATGCACACTGCAGAGGAGGGAGTAGTGGCTTAAAAAAGGCAGAGAGAATTTTATGTCAAAATTTTCTTGTCCTGCCTTAACAACAATTTTATTTCATATAGGAAAGAACTATCTGATAGAATGGTCTGGAGATGAAATACATTGCCTCGATAGGTAATAAGGTCCCCCATCATCAATGAAAGTTTCTAATCATGTTACATGTGTACTTAACATCTTCGCTGTAGAGGAATTTGAGGCATACCTGAGGCATAATTTTTCTTTTCAACCTTAGAAAATTGTTAATTCTGACACCAAATTTAAAATGATTAAGGACAAAATTGGTAACAAGAGTAGAGGCACTGTAGAATAATTTTTCAGGAAAAGGATTAGAAGGGAAGAACAGATCAAGTAAAGGAATTTTATTTTTAAGGAAAATCCGGGTTTGGGGAAAAAAAAAAAAAAGGTCCAGTGGAGAGTGAGAGAAATGGCAGGAGGTAGTTGGGAAGTAGGCTCTATGAAAGATGGGAAGTGCGATTTTAGAGAAGAAACACATTTCTGAAACTAATGAGTTGCTTGTGAGAATGGATAAACATGCAAGTTTTCTGATTCCCCTGTTCTCCCAATTGGTCCTAATTTTTCTTCATAAATTAGGAAATTAAGTATTTGACTGAGGGGGCTGAGGGTGGGCAGAGGATTAATGACAAAGGAGGGAAATATAAACCACCCCCTACTGCTTGGTACTGCTGATTCAACACCCTAGTCTTTCATAATTATGTGAATTTCATTAGTATAAATTTCAGCGTAATTTAGTCTTGCATTTTGTCTTGTCCCACATCAGCTCTGCTTTTCTGCTGTCATAATTCGTTTGTCCCTTCTGAAGTTCTTCCTTAAAGAGCTGAGTTGTAGATTCTAATCCACTGATCTGATTATCATGTTTAACGTGAAGTGATCTTTCCAAAATGCAAAATATAACTAAAATTGTTTTAGGAATTCAAGTTGGATGAAAAAGAAAGTAAAATTTTTAAATTAAACCTCACTTCTGAGATTACATTCTGAAGACAAGTGTGGCAATCAGACATAAGGAAAACAGATCTGTGATCCAAAGAGAAATTATTTTATGCACAATTCTATCCCGTTTCTTTAAAAAAAAATTTTTATTGAAGTATAGTTGATCTACAATATTGTGTTACTTTCAGGTGTACAGCAAAGTGATTCAGTTATATATATATATACATATGTATATATATATAAATATATATATATTTATATATATGTTTTTGATTATTTTCCATTATAGGTTATTACAAGATATTGAATATAGTTCCCTGTGCTATACAGTAAATCCTTGTTGTTTATTATATATGGTATTGTGTGTCTGTTAATCCCATACTAATTTATCTCTCCTCCACTTCCCCTTTGGTAACCATAAATTTGTTTTCTATGTCTGTGAGTCTGTTCCTGTTTTGTAAATAAGTTCATTTGCACTATTTTTTAGATTCCACTTATAAGTGATATCATATACTATTTATCTTTTTCTGTCTGATTTACTTCACTTAGTATGATAATCCCTAGGTCCATCCATGTTGCTGCAAATGGCATTATTTCATTCTTTTTTATGAGTAATATTTCACCATATATATGCCACATCTTCTTCATCCACTCATCTGTTGATGGACACTTAAGTTGTTTCCATGTCTTGGCTATTGTAAATAGTGCTGCTATGAACATTGGGGTGCATGTATCTTTTTGATTTAGAGTTCTTGTCTTTTCCAGATATATGCCCAGGAGTGGGATTGCTGGATCATATGTAACTCTATTTTTAGTTTTTAAAGGAACCTCCATACTGTTTTCCATAGTGGCTACACCAATTTACATTCCCACCAACAGTGTAGGAGGGTTCTCTTTTTTTCCACACCCTTTCCAGAATTTATTATTTGTAGACTTTTTGATGATGGCCATTCTGACCTGTGTGAGGTGGTACCTCATTGTAGTCTTGATTTGCATTTCTTTAGTAATTAGTGATGTTGTGCTTCTTTTCATGTGCCTGATGGACATCTGTACATCTTCTTCGGAGAAATGTTTATTTAGGTCTTCTGCCCATTTTTTGATTGACTTGTTTGTTTTTCTTATTGAGTCATATGAGCTGTTTGCATATATTGGAAATTAAGCCCTTGTCAGTCACACAATTTGCAAATATTTTCTCCCAATCCATAGGCTTTCTCCTCTTTTTGTTTATGGTTTCCTTTACTGTGCAAAAGCTTGTAAGTTTGATTAGGTCCCATTTGTTTATTTTTGCTTTTATTTCTTTTGCTTTGGGAGACTGACCTAAGAAAATATTGCTACAATTTATGTCAGAGAATGTTTTGCCTATGTTCTCTTCTAGGAGTTTTACAGTGTCATGTCTTATATTTAAGTCTTTAAGCCATTTTGAGTTTATTTTTGTATATGGTTTGAGGGAGTGCTCTTACTTCATTGATTTACATGTGGCTGTCCAGCTTTCCCAACACCACTTGCTGCAGAGACTGTCCTTTCTTCACTGTGTATTCTTGCCTCCTTTGTCAAATATTAACTGACTGTAGGTGTGTGTGTTTATTTCTGGGCTCTCTATTCTGTTCCATCAACCCATATGTCTGTTTTTGTGCCAATACCATGCTGTTTTGATTACTGTAGTTTTGTAGTATTGTTTGAAGTCTGGAAAAGTTATGCTTTCAGCTTTATTCTTTTTCCTCAAAATTACTTTTGCAATTCTGGGTCTTTTGTGGTTCCATGTAAGTTCTAGTATAATTTGTTCTAGTTCTGTGAAAAATGTCATGGGTAATTTGATAGGGATCACATTAAATCTGTATATTGCTTTGGGTAGTATGACCATTTAAACTATATTAATTCTTCCAATCCAAGAACATGGTATATCTTTCCATTTGCTTGAATCATATTTAATTTCCTTTATCAATGTTTTATAGTTCTCAGTGTATAAGCCTTTCACCTCCTTGGTTAGGTTTATTCTTAGGTATTTTATTTTTTGATGAATTGTTGAGATTTTCCCCTTTCCTATAGATTCTTGCTTTTTTCTTTTTAGAGAAGACCATTCAATATTTCCTTTAGGATAGGTTTAGTATTGCTTTATTCTTTTAGTTTTTGCCTCTCTGAGAAATACTTTATGTCTCCTTCTATCCTAAATGATAATCTTGCTGGATAGAGTACAGTATTCTAGGTTGCAGATTTTTCCCTTTCAAGACTTTGAATATGTTTTGCCACTCCCTTCTGGCCCACCAAGTTTCTGTAGAGAAATCAGCTGATAGCCTTATGGGGGCTCCCTTGTAACTGACTCTTTGTTTTTCCCTTGCTGCCTTCAGAATTCTCTTTTTCATCTTTAACTTTTGCCATTTTAATTATGATATGTCTTAGAGTAGGTCTGTTTGGGTTCATCTTGTTTGGGACCCTCTGTGCTTTCTGTACCTGAATATCTGTTTCCTTTTTTAGGTTTGAGAAGTTTTCAGCTATAATTTCTTCAAATACAGTTTTGATCCCCTTTTCTCTCTGTTCTCCTTCTGGGATTCCTATTATGTGTAGATTGACATGCTTTACTTATCCCATAGATCTCATATGTTGCTTTCATTTTTAAAATGTCTTTCTGTCTGCTGCTCTGATTGGGTGATTTCCCTTATCCTATCTTCCAGATCACTTACTCATTCTTCTGCATTATTTAGTTTGCTATTTATTGCCTTCAGCTCAGTTTTCATCTCAGCAATTGAGTTTAATTTTGATTAGCTCCTCTTTAAAGTTTCTAATTCCTTGTTACAGTGATCTGCATTTCTATTGATAGTCTTTCTTAATTCCTTCAGCATTTTTATTACCTCCTATTTGAGCTTGGGGTCTGGTAGACTGGAGAGGTCTGTTTCACTGTTCTTTCAGAGGATTTCTCTTGTTCTTTTAATTGGGAGTAGTTCCTCTGCTTTTTCATTTTACTTATATTGCTCTGACTCTATGAATTTTAGAGAAACAGTTATCTACTATGGTCTTGAAGGGCTGTTTTTATGTGGGAGCAACCTCTAGACTGTATGAGTCCAATATTTTGGTGTGAGGGCTTTTAGTGTGGATGTTTGCCACATCTTTCCTCAGGGTGTGCTGGCCCTTGTCCCCTTGATAGAGGGTGTGACTGGTGTCATGGTGACCAGTGCCTGCAATGGATGTTGCGCAGGGCCTCCTCTTTGCTTTGTGGTTGTCACAAACCTGTTGGGGGCAGTGTCTGCCCCCCAGTTGTTGGTGATGTAGACAGGACTGGAGGGCTCCCTCTGGGAAAGGAGCTGCTGTGTGTTCTCTCCAGGAGCTGTTTTCTAGTAAGTGTGACTCTGTGATGCCATCTGCCACCTGGTGTGCATGCCAACAAAGATCACCATTGCTGGCACTGTCGTCTGTGGCCACCTCCACTGGGGGAGTGCCAGTAATTGGCTTGGAGGTTCTTTAGGCAGGAATGTGCACTCACAGAGCCACTGGCATGAAAACCTGCAGAAGCTGATCCCTGTGCCCACTGTGGGAGTGCCAGTAATCAGCTCAGATTTCAGCCTGCTTCCATGTGTTCACACCCACAAAGTTGGTAAAACCTGCTGTGACTGGCACCCCGCTTCACTGTGAGCAAGCTGATAATGACACGGCTATGGTAAACCCACACTCCACCCCTCCCTTCCTGTGTTGACATGGGGCTCCTATAGCAGACCTATGCTCTGTCCTGTGCACAACCCAGGTTGCAGCTGGGCCACACTCCAGGCCCTTAGGCTGTTTCTGTGCAGCCAAACTGAGTCCCCTCCCTGGGTCTGTCTGCTGAAGCCTGAATATCAGCACTGAGTAGCTGTGCACACCAGCAGGTGTGCCTCTGGGGCAGGGAAATGTGGCGATGTGTCACGGACTGTCTGTGCTGGTCTCTCTTTATCTTGCGGGGCTGTAAGCCAGCTTCTGCACTCTCCTCCTGAGCTTCTGAAGCTCCCTATCTGTCCTACCAGACTTCCCAGCCAGTGAAGGAGGTTCCCAGGGTGAGGGAATCCTTCTTCTTTCACAGTTCCCTCCCAGGGGTGCAGGTCTCATCCTGATTCCTCTTCTTCTCCCTTTTCCCTTCATTCTGCCTGGTTATATGGCAGTCTTACTTGTAGCTTAGGTTGTATGAGATTTTCTGCAAGCTTTCAGTAGGTATTCTGCGAGAATTTTTCCACATGTAGATGTATTTTTGATGTATTTGTGGGAGGAGGCAAGTTCCATATCACTCTACTCTGCCATCTTGATCCCCTCATCTATGTGTTTCTTAAAACAGAGGTTCTCAAACTATAGCATGCATAATGGCCTGGAGAGTTTGTTAAAACAGATTCCTGGACTCACTACCAGAGATTGATTCAAAAGGTCTGTTAGGGGCCATGAGTTTGCATTTCTAACAAGCTCCAGGTGATGTTAATGCAGCTGCTCTGTGGACTACTCCTCTGGGTAGCACTGCCTTAACATACAGTGCAAAGAATGCATTAGTATTACCTATTACTATCTAGTTAAAAAGTAGATTATTATAAATTTTAAGCCCGTTCTTAGAGTGATTGAATCTTAGTCATTTTCTTATTAATTCTATTATTCACATTCATGTATACCACCTATAATTTAGTACTTCATATTGTCTTTTAATTTAAATATTATAAAATGAAAATTTTATATAAGTAGAAAACCAGTACCACTTGTTATATGTAATTTTCAAATGAAATATGATTTTAAAAATTATAAAAATTCCTATTTTTCCTGAAGCCTAGTCTCTTTTTCTTAACAATAAAGGATGATAGCACAACTGTAACATTCTGCTTTACTTAACTAGATGACTCGATAAAGAATTACAAAGAACTTCCTTTGTGACTCAAATGTTAATTTAGTGCTGTTTGTCTGGATACTACCCAAAACAATCCCATCTACTACCAGCTGTATTCACATTACATCCTGGGAAATGTGATTTCAAGGAAACATCTTCCTCCTCCTTTCTCCAGCTTCATTCCACTGAACCATTCATTAAAGACATATTTAGAAACTGTCTATGCCAGGCCCTGTTCTATACTGACAGGTCATACTCAGAATACCTTGTTGCACCTTCCCCTAAACATCACTGTTTTATCAATTACTGGTATAATGAACATTGGTTGCTGAAACTGTAACAATTCTACTAATGGCTGAGAGCTCATTGTAGATTCATCTTGATCCTTGTCATCCATCATCTTCTTCATTGTACATTGTTGTTATTTGTGCAGAAAAAGTTTGCAGAGCTGCAATGACGGATGACTGCATCTGTGCCTCCCTAAGTTACAGAAGAAAGTGGCTGGTATGCATGGAGCCATAAGCATACAGACTGATTGGAAATCTTGAGTTTTTAGATCTATGCAGAAAATGAAAAAAAAAAGGGCAAAGTTCACTTTATCAATCCAGATACCACATCATCAAATGATAAAAGTCAATTTGAAACCATCAAGATTCAAAATACTTAAAAAATTGTATAGAGAAACGGGTAAAGCCTCCAAAAGATTTTTCCTCCCATTTCGCCAATTAAATCTTTATCCAAACACTTTAAAAAATAAGATATAATAAAAGATAACTCATATGCTTAGTTTCCAACTTTCCCTAGTAATTTCCATATTTCTCAGAGACACAGTAATGAGGCACCACAGGTCCAGCTCCAAAATGGAGATTAAAATACTTATTTTAATAAAATATTTAATTGCCTCAATGCCATCTAGTCATTCTACTCATTTTTTTTTTCAAACTGTGGGTCATACTGTATATCCCAACTTGAAAACTTGTACTTTCAAATTTATCTTGTATCACACTTTTTGCTGACACTGCTAATAAACATTTTCAGAAATGGGCTATTATTACTTGTAAGTTTTCACATTAGTGACATAACACACTAAACAAAAAAAGAACTCACACTGTATATTACTGGTGTGAAAGAGTTAAGAAAATGAAAAAAGCATCCCTGATAATGTTATGTGGCAATTAAAACGAATGAGTTAAGCTTATATGTGATCTGGAAGGCTGCACATGAGGTACTATTAAGTGCAAAAATCAGGCTGCAGTATGATGTGTTATAAGGATGATACTATTAAGAAAAGATCCATCCCCAAATGGGCATATATTTATTTGTTTTTTAGCCTTAATTTTTTAAAATTGAAGTATAGTTGATTTACAATGTTGTGTTCATTTCTGCTGCACAGCAAAGTGACTCAGTCATACATATATACATTCTCTTTTGTAAATATTCTTTTCCATTATGGTTTATCATAGGATATTTTTTTTCTTTTTAACATCTTTAAGTTATAATTGTTTTACATCTTTACAATTTTACATCTTTACAATTGTTTTACAATGGTGTGCTAGTTTCTGCTGTATAACAAAGTGAATCATCTATATATACAATTATCTGGATTTCTCCTCCCACTTGCGTCTCCTTCCCACTCTCCCTATCTCACCCCTCTAGGTGGACACAAAGCACCGAGCTGATCTCCCTGTGCCATGTGGCTGCTTCCCACTACCTATTTATTTTACATGTGTGAGTATATATGTCCATGCCACACTCTCTTTGTCCCAGCTTACCCTTCACCTGCCTGTGTCCTCAAGTCCATTCTCTACATCTGTCTCTTTATTCCTGTCTTCCCCTAGGTTTTTCAGAAACCCCCCACTTTTTTTTTTTTTTTAGATTTCATATATGTGTTAGCATACGGTATTTGTTTTTCACTTTCTGACTTACTTCACTCTGTATGACAGTCTCTAGGTCCACCCACCACACTGCAAATAACTCAATTTCGTTTCTTTTTATGGCTGAGTAATATTCCATTGTATATATGTGCCCCATCTTCTTTATCCATTCATCTGTCGATGGACACTTAGGTTGCTTCCATGTCCTGGCTATTGTTTATAGGGATGCACTGAACATTGTGGTACATGACTCTTTTTGAATTATGGTTTTCTCAGGGTTTATACCCAGTAGTGGGATTGCTGGGTCATATGGTAGTTCTAGTTTTAGTTTTTAAAGGAAACTCCATACTGCTCTCCATCATGGCTGTATGAATTTACATTCCCACCAACAGTGCAAGAGGGTTCCCATTTCTACACACTCTTTCCAGCATTTATTGTTTGTAGATTTTTTGATGATGGCCATTGTGTCCACTGTGAGGTGATACCTCATTGTGGTTTTGATTTGCATGTCTCTAATTATTAGTGATGTTGAGCATCCTTTCATGTGTTTGTTGGCAATCTGTATATCTTCTTTGGAAAAATGTCTATTTAGGTCTTCTGACTATTTTTGGATTGGGTTGTTTTTTTGATATTGAGCTGCATGAGCTGCGTGTATATTTTGGAGATTAACCCTTTGTCAGTTGCTTCATTTGCAAATATTTTTTCCCATTCTGAGGGTTGTCTTTTCGTCTTGTTTATGGTTTTATTTGCTGTGCTAACCCTTTCAAGTTTCATTAGGTTCTGTTTATTTTTGTTTTTATTTCCATTTCTCTAGGAGGTGGGTCAAAAAGGATCTTGCTGTGATTTATGTCATCGAGTGTTCTGCCTATGTTTTCCTCTAAGAGTTTTTTAGTGTCTGGCCTTACATTTACGTCTTTAATCCATTTTGAGTTTATATTTATGTATGGTGTTAGGAAGTGTTCTAATTTCATTCTTTTACATTTAGCTGTTCAGTTTTCCCAGCACCACTTACTGAAGAGGCTGTCTTTTCTCCATTGTATATTCTTGCTTCCTTAATCAAAGATAAGGTGACCATATGTGTGTGGGTTTATCCCTGGGCTTTCTATCCTGTTCCATTGATCTATCTTTCTGTTTTTGTGCCAGTACCATATTGTCTTGATTACTGTAGCTTTGTAATATAGTCTGAAGTCAGGGAGCCTGATTACTCCAGCTCCGTTTTTCTTTCTCAAGATTGCTTTGGCTGTTCGGGGTCTTTAGTGTGTCCATACAAATTGTGAATTTTTTTGTTCTATTTCTGTGAAAAATGCCATTGGTAGTTTGATAGGGATTGCACTGAATCTGTAGATTGCTTTGGGTAGTATAGTCATTTTCACAATGTTGGTTCTTCCAATCCAAGAACATGGTATATCTCTCCATCTGTTTGTATCCTCTTTAATTTCTTTCATCAGTGTATTATAGTTTTCTGCATGCAGGTCTTTTGTCTCTCTAGGTAGGTTTATTCCTAGATATTTTAATTTTTTTGTTGCAATGGTAAAAGGGAGTGTTTCCTTAATTCCTCTTTGAGATTTTTCATCATTAGTGAATAGGAATGCAAGAGATTTCTGTGCATTAATTTTGTATCCTGCTACTTTATGAAATTCATTGATTAGCTCTAGTAGTTTTCTGGTAGCATCTTTAGGATTCTCTATGTATAGTATCATGTCATCTGCAAACAGTGACAGTTTTACTTCTCTTCTTTTATATGTTTTCCCTCTCTTTTATCTGTTTTCCCTCTCTGATTGCCGTGGCTAAAACTTCCAAAACTATGTGGAATAATAGTGTTGAGAGTGGGCCACCTTGTCTTGCTCCTGATCTTAGAGGAAACAGTTTCAGTTCTTCACCATTGAGAACGATGCTGGCTGTGGGTTTGTCATATATGGCCTTTATTATGTTAAGGTGGATTCCTTCTATGCTTACATTCTGGAGGGTTTTTATCTTAAATGGGTGTCAAGTTTTGTTAAAAGCTTTTTCTGCATCAATTGATATCATATGGTTTTTAAACTTCAGTTTGTTAACATGCTGTATGACATTGATTGATTTGCATATATTGAAGATTCCTTGCATTCCTGGGATAAACCCCACTTGATCATGGTGTATGATCCCTGTAATATGCTGTTGGATTCTGTTTGCTAGCATTAGGTTGAGGATTTTTGCATCTATGTTCATCAGTGATATTGGCCTGTAGTTTTCTTCTGATGTGACATGTTTGTCTGGTTTTCGTATCAGGCTGATGCTGGCCTTGTAGAATGAGTTTGGGACTGTTCCTCCCTTTGCTATATTTTGGAAGAATTTGAGAAGGATATGTGCTAGCTCTTCTCTAATTCTTTGATAGAATTTGCCTGTGAATCCATCTGGTCCTGGGCTTTTGTATGTTGGAAGATTTTTAATCACAGTCTCAATTTCAGTGCTGGTGACTGGTCTGTTTATATTTTCTATTTCTTCCTGGCTTAGTCTCAGAAGGTTGTGCTTTTCTAAGAATTTGTCCATTTCCTCCAGGCTGCCCATTTTATTGGCAGGTAGTTGTTTGTAGTAATCTCTCACGATTCTTTGGATTTCTGCAGTGCCAGTTACTTCTCCATTTTCATTTCTAATTCTATTTATTTGAGTCTTCTCCCTTTTTTTCTTGATGAGTCTGCCTAATGGTTTATCAATTTTGTTTTTCTTCTCAAAGAACCAGCTTTAAGTTTTAATGGTCTTTGCTATCGCTTCCTTCATTTCCTATTCATTTTTTTTTTTTTTTTTTTTGGTTCTTCTTTCTCTACTTGCTTTAGGTGTAAGGTTAGGTTGTTTATTTTAGATTTTTCTTGTTTCTTGAGGTAGGATTGTATTACTATAAACTCCCCTCTTAGAACTGCTTTGGCTGCATCCCATAGGTTTTGGGTTGCCGTGTTTTCATTATCATTTGTTTCTAGGTATTTTTTGATTTCCTCTTTGATTTCTTCAGTGACCTCTTGGTTATTTAGTAGTGTATTTTTTTGCCTCCATGTGTTTGTATTTTTTACAGATTTTTTCCTGTAGTTGATAATCTAGTCTCATAGCATTGTGGTCGGAAAAGATACTTGTTATGATTTCAATTTTCTTCTCAAAGAACCAGCTTTAAGTTTTAATGGTCTTTGCTATCGCTTCCTTCATTTCCTATTCATTTTTTTTTTTTTTTTTTTTTGGTTCTTCTTTCTCTACTTGCTTTAGGTGTAAGGTTAGGTTGTTTATTTTAGATTTTTCTTGTTTCTTGAGGTAGGATTGTATTACTATAAACTCCCCTCTTAGAACTGCTTTTGCTGCATCCCTTACCAAGGCTTGATTTGTGACCCAAGATATGATCTATCCTGGAGAATGTTCCATGAGCACTTGAGAAGAAAGTGTATTCTGTTGTTTTTGGATGGAATGTCCTATAAATATCAATTAAGTCCATCTTTTTAAGTGTATCATTTAAAGCTTGTATTTCCTTATTCATTTTCATTTTGGATGATCTGTCCATTGGTGAAAGTGGGGTGTTAAAGTCCCCTACTATGACTGTGTCACTGTCGATTTCCCCTTTTATGGTTAGCATTTGCCTTATGTATTGAGGTGCTTCTATGTTGGGTGCATAAATATTCACAATTGTTATATCTTCTTTTTGGATTGATCCCTTGGTCATTATATAGCATCCTTCTTTGTCTCTTGTGATAGCCTTTATTTTAAAGTCTGTTTTGTCTGATGTGAGAATTGCTACTCCAGCTTTCTTCTGATTTCCATTTGCATGGAATACCTTTTTCCATCCCCTCACTTTCACTCTGTATGTGTCCCGAGGTCTGAAGTGGGTCTCCTGTAGATAGCCTATATATGGGTCTTCTTTTTGTATCCATTCAGCCAGTCTACGTCTTTTGGTTGGAGCATTTAATTCATTTACATTTAAGGTAGTTATTGATATGTATGTTCCTATAACCATTTTCTTAATTGGTTTGGGTTTGTTATTGTAGGTCTTTTCCTTCTCTTGTGTTTCCTGCCTAGAGAAGTTTCTTTAGCATTTGTTGTAAAGCTGGTTTGGTGGTGCTGAATTCTCTTAGCTTTTGCTTCACTGTAAAGCTGTTAATTTCTCTGTTGAATCTGAATGAGATCCTTGCTGGGTAGAGTAATCTTGGTTGTAGGTTTTTCCCTTTCATCACTTTAATTATGTCCTGACACTCCCTTCTGGCTTGCAGAGACTCTGCTGAAAGATAAGCTGTTAACCTTATGGGGATTCTCTTGTATGTTATTTGTTGCTTTTCCCTTGCTTTTAATATTTGTCCATTGTATTTAATTTTTGATAGTTTGATTATTATGTGTCTTGGAGTGTTTCTCCTTGGATTTATCCTCTATGGGACTCACTGTAGGTCCTGGACTTGATTTACTATTTCCTTTCCCACATTAGGGAAGTTTTCAACTATAATCTCTTCAAATATTTTCTAAATCCCTTTTTTAAATCTCTTTTTCTTCTTCTGGGATCCCTATAATTCGAATGTTAGTGCGTCTAATGTTGTCCCAGAGGTCTCTGAGACTGTCCTCAATTTTTTTTATTCTTTTTTCTGCTCTGCGGTAGTTATTTCCACTATTTTATCTTCCAGGTCACTTATCTGTTCTTCTGCCTCAGTTATTCTGCTATTGATTCCTTCTAGAGAATTGTTAATTTTATTTATTTTTGTTCATCAGTGTTTGTTTGCTCTTTAGTTCTTCTAGGTCCTTGTTAAACATTTATTGTATTTTTTCCAATCTATTTCCAAGATTTTGGATCACCTTTACTATCATTACTCTGAATTATTTTTTGAGTAGGCTGCCTGTTTCCTCTTCAGTTGTTTGGTCTGGGGTCTTTTTACCTTGCTCCTTCATCTGCTGTGTATTTCTCTGTCTTCTCATTTTGCTTAACTTACTGTGTTTGGGGTCTCCTTTTCACAGGCTGCAGGTTCGTAGTTCCCGTTGCTTTTGTTTCTTCTCCCAGTGGCTAAGGTTTTTTCAGTGGGTTGTGTAGGCTTCCTGGTGGAGGACTAGTGCCTGTGTTCTGGTGGATGAGACTGGATCTTGTCTTTGGTGGGCAGGACCGCGTCCGGTGGTGTGTTTTGGGGTGTCTGTGAACTATGATTTTAGGCAGCCTCTCTGCTAATGGGTGGGCTTGTGTTCTTGTCTTGCTAGTTGTTTGGCATAGGGTGTGCAGCACTGTAGCTTGCTGCTTGTTGAGTGGAGCTGCATCTTAGTATTGCGATGGAGATCTCTGTGAGAGCTTTTTCCGTTTCATATGACGTGGAGCTGGGAAGCCTCTGGTGTACCAATGTCCTGAACTCAGCTCTCCCACCTCAGAGGCTCAGGCCTGACACCCGGCGAGAGGACCAAGACCCTGTCAGCCACTCAAGTTAGAAGAAAAGGGAGAATAAAAAAGAAAGAAAGAAAGAAAAAAATAAAATAAAGTAAAAAAAAAATTAGAAAAAATTTTAAAAAAAATTTTAATAAAAAAGTAATAAAAAAAGGGACAACGAAACCAAAAAACAAATCCACCAATGACAATAGCTCTAAAAACTATTCAAAAAGAAAAACAAAACAAAAAAACCAAAAAAATTGACAGACAGAACCCTAGGACAAATGGTAAAAGTAAAGGTATACAGACAAAATCACACATAAAATAAACATAAAACCAGAAACAAATTAGATGCAGAAAGCAAACAGCACGTCTACAGTTGCTCCCAAAGTCCACCGCCTCAATTTTGGGATGATTTGTTGAGGTATTCCACAGATGCAGGGTACATCAAGTTGATTGTGGAGATTAAATCCACTGCTCCTGAGGCTGCTGGGACAGATTTCCCTTTCTCTTCTTTGTCTGCACAGCTCCTGAGGTTCAGCTTTGGATTTGGCCCTGCCTCTGTGTGTAGGTCACCTGAGGGCATCTGTTCCCCGCCCAGATAGGGAGGGGTTAAAGGAGCAGCTGATTAGGGGGCTCTGGTTCACTCAGGCCGGGTGGGAGGGATGCGTACAGAATGCGGGGCGAGCCTGACTGGCAGAGGCTGGTGTGACGTTTCAAAAGCCTGAGGCACGCCGTGTGTTCTCCCAGGGAAGTTGTCCCTGGATCACGGGACCCTGTCAGTGGTGGGCTGCACAGGCTCCCGGAGGGGAGGTGTGGATAGTGATCTGTGCTTGCACACAGGCTTCTTGGTGGCTGCAGCAGCAACCTTAGCGTCTCATGCCCGCCTTTGGTGTCCGTACTGGTAGCTGTGGCTCGCGCTTGTCTCTGGAGCTCGTTTAGACGGTGCTCTGAATCCCCTCTCCTTGCACACCCTGAAACAATGGTCTCTTGCCTCTTAGGCAGGTCCAGACTTTTCCCCGGACTCCCCCCCAGATAGTTGTGGATCACTAGCCTCCTTCAGGCTGTGTTCACACAAGCAACCCTAGTCCTCTCTCTGGGATCTGACCTCCGTAGCCTGAGCCTCAGCTCCCAGCCCCCACCCACCCTGGAGGGTGAGTAGACAAGCCTCTCTGGCTCGTGAATGCTGGTAGGCACCGATCCTCTGTGTGGGAATATCTCCACTTTGCCCTCTACACTCTTGCTGCTGTGCTCTCTTCCATGGCCCTGAAGCTTCCCCACTGCCCACCCCCCATCTCTGCCAGTGAAGGGGCTTCCTAGTGTGTGGAAACTTTTCCTCCTTCACAGCTCCCTCCCAGAGGTGTAGGTCCTGTCCCTATTCTTTTGTCTCTGTTTTTCCTTTTTCCCTACCTAGGTACATGGGGAGTTTCTTGCCTTTTGGGAAGTCTGAGGTCTTCCGCCAGTGTCCAGTAGGTGTTCTGCAGGAGTTTTTCCACATGTAGATGTATTTCTGATGTATTTGTGGGGAGGAAGGTGATCTCCACGTCTTACTCCTCTGCCATCTTGAAGGTCCCCCCGGGCATATACTTTAAATATGAGCAGGAAGAAAGGGATAGAACGATACACATCATGCTGTTAACTTTGGTTGTTACCTTGGTTGTTACTTGAGGCTAGAAATAGAAGTAGAAACACATGTTGAAGGATTAACTTTTTCTTTATACACTTTGTATTGCTTATCTTTGAAACAATTTTCTAAAGAACTGAATAACTAACATTTAAAAGTTTCTTTGATTTAAGTCTTCAGAAAGTCAAGCATCTTAAACAAGTAATAAATAATCCACAAAGAAAGTATATGTGAAAATGGTTTCCATGAGAAACACATGAAACCTGAAGACACTGTTTTGTACAATAAAAATATAATTATTACATTGAAAAAATAGTTTCAATTAACCAAAGAGACAAAAAGAATTGAACTATGCAGCAAAAATCACACTTTCTACTGTATTAATTTAAAAAATACTATAATATAATGGAAGGAGACTAATATTTATCTGAAGAAGAAACTTCATTAACGTTTCTAATATTCATATGAATCTCATAAAAACATTATCAAGGCAACAGAAATATAAAATACCCTTTTATACACTGACTTTTATTCTTGAAAAAGAGTTACTTATAGGTTTCTACTGTGAAATAAATTTAAAGATGGAGATTGAGAAACCACAAGTATTTCTGGGTAAGGTTGAAGACCCATCTGCTTGTTATCTTTCAATTTTTGTACTATAACTTTGGCAAATTCTTCTCCTTGGATGTCACTAGTATCCAATAATTGTCTGACTTTTGAGGTCCTCGTAGGTTTGGTACTAATGAGTTCATAGTCCTCCTTCATGATCAAATCCCTGGACAGGAGGGCATCTAGAGATTGGTTAAGGCAGGCTTCAGTCATTTGGTTCACAATATCTTCCCTTTTACTCTGGATCCACTGTTGGGTTATACCAGGCTGAAATCGCTCTGTAGAAAAGCAAGGGATGACAAGTAAGAAGGTGGGGACAGATATACAGCTATGAGTAAAATTAGATGAAAAACAAAATAATAAGGCATAAAACCTAATTTTACTATGATTGTGCTCATATGGAACACCAGTATTTTGAGGGATGATATTTATCTTTAGGAAACATTCATATATTTGGATTATCTCTTCCTTTTCCCTCCAAGAAAAAGCACTGCATGTTTATACACTATAAATCATGGGGGCAAATGTCACTTTTTCTCAGGTTTTTTTTTTAAACATAAAGAATACCTGCATATTTGATAAATAAACAAAAATATATTTACCTTTAGTAACATATTAAGTTACTAATATGTTAGTATTAACATAGCACTCCTCTTAGCACTCCCTCCCTAGATAGATGTTCATGGAATACCATTTTGGCCTATTATTATATATCAACACTCATGTCTTCAGGGATTGGAAGTGCTTTCCTACTTATGGTATGTATATATCATACTGAAGAAATAAAGACAAATAAAACATCGTATAGCAAATCTACTGAACATATGGTTGTGAGATAAATGGCATCATTTACAAAGTGTCTCATAGTACATATTTACCTGAATTTCCCTCTGCTGAGAGTGGATTTATTATTGCTAAAGAGCATGGAGCAGCCCTGTGATCACAGAATGTTGCTCTTTGAGCCACAGAAATGTTACTGTCACAACTGTGATTTACTGGACATTGACGCATCACAGAAAAGTCTTGAGTTTTTCCTATAAAACACAACATTTTCATTAGGGGTAGAATATTCCTTTGCTATTCCTATTAGCTAAAATATGAACATCCGGGTCATAGAGAGGGTAGTATTCAGTGTCTCTTAATTTTTCACTGCATAAGCTGGTTCATAAACCTAATTCCACAAGTAAATATTTTTTAGAAAAAAAAGGTTTATGCTTAATATTTTTACCATATTTCTGTCTGTCCTATGTAAATTATAAATCATAGAATTTTACTTCTTCGTGTGGTACCATATTTTTTCTTCTGTGTCATCTTCCTCCTTCTGCACTTCAAATGTGTCCTCTAAATTTACATATGATGTGTCTTTCTACAGTCTCCTTTGGTAAACTTATTTGATCTCAGGGCCTCAATTGTCACCTCCCTTCCCAAATCCACGTAATTAAATTTTCAGTCTTCAGCGAACCTTACATTTTCAACAGCTCAAATTAAAAAAAAAAAAAAATTAAAAACTTAATTATTCATCTTAACTTTAAAACCTGTTTCAACTCCTATTTCTGTTAATAGCACCAATGTTCTTCCAGCTAAACTTGTTCAGCATTATCTTTTTTTCTCTCTTCCTTCCTGCAAGTGAAAAGTGTGTCCTCTGTAACATCTCTCACACTATTCTCTCCTTCACACTCTAGAGCAGGTCTCATAATCTCTCACCTGTAGTACAATAATAGACCAATAGTCTCCTAACTGGTCTCCCCACCCTGAATCTCCTTTTCCCTTTCAAAATATCCCACATATTCCATCCAGGATAAATATTCCTAAAGCAAAAAATTTTATCATGTCACACCCTTGCTCAAAAATTTGCAGTAATTGCTCCCTACCCAAGCAAAAGAGCCTGAATGGCTTAGCCTAGTATTAGAATTCATCATGATATGACTCTACCCTCCTGATCTTTTATCACCTTTCATTCACCCTCTTCACCAGCTAAACCCAACTACTCACTGTTCTCTGTTTTCTTGCTTCTTTGCCTCTATGCTGTTCCTTTTGCCTGGAATGCCCATCCTTTATAACTATAGGTCCAACCTTCAGCCAGAAATAATTTCTTCATGATGATAACATGGTGTAGTAGTGACATGAAAATATTTATCAAAAAGACCTGGCTTCAAATCTTGGATTTGCCAGCTACTAACTATGTGATCCAGAAGTCTTGATCTTAAGAATCTGTAAAATGAGGAATATCTCCCTCACAAGGTTGTTGTGACAGTACTTTGTAAAAAATGTTACTCTTCCACTATACTACCATAGTGCTACATCCTTATATCTTTTACAATACATTGCTCTTTGTCTAAAATTATGGTGACTTAGAAACATTTCTCCTCTTTCTTACAAGAGATTTTAAAAAATATCTTTCTGTAGTGTCTAACATAATGCTTTTAATACTTAAATATATTTGTTTAACATCCCACTACTATTTTCACATCTTTAGACTGTCACTTTTAAAAAATGAGTTATAAATACAAATGAAAGACATGTTCCATACAAACCATGACTGCTTGCAAGGATATGATCTTGAAAGAAAATTGAAAACTTGCAAGTAATACTGACTGAAAAATTTACATACTAGATAGAAAATCATTGTCTTGAGGAGCTGACAGGGACCTTGAGGTTCCAGGAGAAACACTAGTTTTATGGAGCTGAGAGGAGCCACAGGATTCCTAAAATAAATAGAAGATAAATGATTTAGGTTAATGAAAAATCATTTTAAAAGTTATACAGCTTTAATTTCTAAACAGTTCCTGCTTTTGGCTTATCATAAACAAAGAATCAAAACTAATACAAATTACATTTTACAAAATTAAACACATATGTGAAGTAACAAAAAAGTGAACTTGATTTCTTTATCAGGTCAATTGGATGGGTGGGGCAATAGTTAAATATATTAGAAACCATTATTTTTTCAATATTTTGTACATAATCTCAGAGACTCTGTCCAGCTCATGAGAAATTTGAGATCTGCAGCTCTGATTACCTACTGATTTAGAGCACATGCCCATTCTCAATGCCTCAGGTTCCTTCAACATGGAGGAGTGGGAATCCACGGAAAAAGTAATATAGAAGTTGGATCCAATCCTAGCTCTGTCATGGAATTACTACCTAAGCTTCGACAAGGCATTTAAATAATTTGGCTCTCAGGTTCTTTTTCTGTGTATTTATCTAAAAATGAGCATGTATGGTTTCAAAGATCCAATGATGAGATAGTGAATATAAAGGTGATTCAAAAACTACATACTGTGTTTTAAGATTCATTTTGAAGGTATTATTACTTTTCTGAATCTGCAAAGAGAACATATCTTATATATTCTTAAAAGAAATCACTAATATGAAATAATTCTGAATGAATGCTACTAAAGAAATCCTTCTTTTTGGATAGCCACACAAATGGCATTTTCTTTTTATTAATCATTGTAAGAGGTTAAGAACAAGGCAGGTATTATAGCTTTTTTACATTTGAGTAAGAAGGTATAAATATAGTGGCAGAACTGTGCCAATGATTTGTCTGTGTACTACCCTAGAACACCATCCATTACATAAAACAAGGACAGGGACAGAAGTCAATGCCCAAGAAAGAAAGGACTGTGATTTGATGAGATGAACAATGAACTAAGAATCAGAAGAGCTGGATTTCAAATTGGAGATTCCCATTCTAAAATCCTAAAGCATCCCTGGACTTTAGCTTCCCATCTATAAAAGAGTGAGATAGAAGAAATGATTTCTCATATTCTTCTCACATTTTGAGTTTAATCAACGTAATTATTTTTACCTCCTGTGGACCATAATTTACAGGTATGTTCGGAGATAACTCCATTTTCTTCTTGTCACATAAGTGAACGGTACTTGAAGCACTCTGTAATAAGAATAAATATATGTACTTGAATTAGAGATAATTAGAAAATTATATGAGTAAAATACAATCTACTTAACATATTTTATATGTTTACACAAAATCAATAGAAAGAAAATCTCAATCAGTTGAGAATATAATATCTAACTTAAAGGCAGAGATAGTGTAGAATAGGGGAAATAACTTTAGAGACACAGGCTTTGAATCCTGCCTCATATTAACTGGTTACCTTGAGCAAATTCATCTTTTAAAATGGAATAATATCTACATGCAGGATCCTTCTAGAGATTGAGATAATGAATATGAAGTATCTGGTTCAAACTAATACTTAATATATTTCAATTCGTGTGTATATCTATCTATCCATAATTATTAAGCATTTACTATAATTTAGGTATCATGATTCTAAGTACTATTATTATTTTCATTTTATAGATAAGAAATTGAGGGCTGGACTAAGTAAAGGAGGAAGAGTGCCCTAATGGAACGATGGGGGCCAATGAGATCTGGTTTAGATACCAGGATACCTGTTTGACGTTGGGCATGTGACTTAAACTTAGTTTACTTATCTGTAAACTGGAGGTGAGAATACCTATTTTGCAGGATTACTGTAAGAAGGATTAGAAGTAATATATGCAGAGGCCCTAAGATTACTTTGTAAGCATTCAGTAAATGGTAGCTATTAAACAGATGATTTATTTAAACACTATGCCTTTGTACTAAAATTGTTTAGTGATTCACTCCTGTCTCTTTAAGCCAGACTTGGATTAGCTGCCATCACTATTGAGTGATTTAAAAACAAAACCATTAGTCTGCTTTTCTTCCCCAAACCAACATAACGTCAAATGCTCTACAGAACTTCAGAAATTGGTGGGATCCACACCCAGCCCTTCATTATTCATACTTAACAACTTTCTGCTCCATAACATGTCTAAGAAGTTTTAGGAGAAAAAAACTACTATTCATCTATGTATATAATCTATGGGGCATAGTACTTTACACACAGAAGTCCAGTGAACATTTGTTAAATACATTTTTATATGAACCTTTAAATTTCATCTTTGGATCCATTTCTGTTATGTCAATTTCTTCTGTTCTTTTAAATTTATTAAAATATTTCTTGTTATACACTATCATTAATTACTAACATCACTTTTCATAACTGATCAGTTAATGATAATTCAAATTATTTATGAACTAGTGAGTCAGTCCCTAGAAAGAAATAAAATGACATATCAAAGAAAAACTTTTTTTGATTCAGTTTTTACTGCTCAAGACATAAGAGATACTATCTGTGAAAACATAAATTATAGGAGCTAGTTCAAAGAACTGAAAAAAATGTAGGAAACTCAAACAAAACAAGTCACTCTAAATTGTGATCTTTGTTTTCAGAAATTTCTTTATGAAAAATCTTATTATCTTAATACATTTGTATTCTACCCTTGGCTCTGCCATTAGTTAGCTGTGTAGAGTGTTATGTGACTTAATTCCCTATACCTCAGTTATCTCATCTATAAAATGGAGATGATATTCTTTCCCTAACAGTTTTACAGAATTAATACAAGGATTTAAAAAAAAAAGAAAAAAATAACGACAACTCTGAGTGAAAACAACACAGCAACTTAAAAACAGTGACCAAAGAAAGTATTGCTATTAAATGATACTCAAGTATTTAAAAATATACACTAAATTACTTCATTTAAGAAGCAAAAATTTCTCCCCCAATTAATGGTTTTAAATATAGATCCTAGTATTTAAGTTGGTTGGGGACAAAAAAGGAACTGAATTGGTTCTCTTCCAGTTCAGTTTCTAGAACCAAGAAAACAGACCCTTCTATCCACCTTTGCTTGGCAGAAGAGGTGAAAGTTGTGAAGAGAGAAAAGGGAACTAAAAAGACAAAGCAAAAATAAATGTTAACAGAAGTTTGTATCTACTAAGAAGTGGAGAGATTGGAATGTTCTGGAAAAGACTGCCTACTCAGAAGCAGAGAAGTCAATGAAAACTTATCAAAAGATTAAAGCACAGTTCCTCCTTAGTTCCTTAAAGAACTCAGGCACGAATACTGCCACCATCAATTTAAGTTTGGTTAAGGGCAGTTGTTTTCTTTATGCACTTCCCTTCTAAACCAAAGATTATGTTAACGGATCAAGCAAACTGCAAGAGGCAAGCAATGTCATTTAGTGATAAATCAATTGTAGATTATGCCTGTTCACAACCTAAGAGATTGGCTAATAACTGATGGTTTTGATTATCATATCTCAAATGCAACTTAATGAAACCCAGAAAGTGTTAAACTAGGCTAACTTTGTCCCTAAAGGACTGTAGTTGCTTTCTAAACAATTTTTGATAGCAGCAAGAAAACCTTGCAGTAATGGGTCCCTTCAATTGTTTTTCTGATCTACAAGAGCAGAATGAGTAAATAAGAGAATTGTTCTAGGTAATTCATATCAACTGCTACTTTGGTCTATGGAACATGGAGTGTTTGAGTGGGAAAACAGAAAGATATATACAAGCCACAGAAAATACACATTTGGGCCTCAGTTTTAACAAAAATTCTACAGCTTAACTTGGCAATAAAGTGTAATAACCCAGACTCGGAGAGAAGATGGCAGAAGACTAAGACACGGAGATCAACTTCCTCCCCACAGATACATCAGAAATACATCTACACGTGGAACTGCTCCTATAGAACACCCACTGAACACTGGCAGAAGACCTCAGACCTTCCAAAAGGCAAGAAACTCCCCATCTACCTGGGTAGGGCAAAAGAAAAAAGAATAAACAGACACAAAAGAACAGGGACGGGACCAGCACCAGTGGGAGGGAGCTGTGAAGGAGGAAAGGTTTCCACACACTAGAAGTCCATTCGCGGGCGGAGAATGCGGGTGGCGGAGCCGGGAAGCTTCAGAGCCACGGAGGAGAGCGCAGTAACGGGTGTGGAGGGCAAAGCGGAGAGATTCCCGCACAGAGGTTCGGTGCCGACCAGCACTCACCAGCCCGAGAGACTTGTCTGCTCACCCGCCAGGGCGGGAGGGGGCTGGGAGCTGAGGCTCGGGCTTCAGTCGGATCCCAGGGAGAGGACTGGGGTTGGCTGTGTGAACACAGCCTGAAGGGGTTAGTGCACCACAGCTAGCCAGGAGGGAGTCCGGGAGAAGTTTGGAACTGCAGAAGAGGCAAGAGACCTTTTCTTCCCTCTTTGCTTCCTGGGGCACGAGGAGAGGGGATTAAGCGCGCCGCTTAAAGGAGCTCCAGAGACGGGCACGGAGCTGCCGATGAGACAAGAGAATTTTTCTTGCCTCTTTGTTTCCTGGTGCGTGAGGAGAGGGGATTAAGCGCGCCACGTAAAGGAGCTCCAGAGATGGGTGCGAGCCGTGGCTGTCGGCGCAGAACCCAGAGATGCGCATGAGACGTTAAACCTGCTGCTGCCGCCACCAAGAAGCCAGTGTGCGAGCACAGGTCACTCTCCACACCTCCCCTCCTGGGAGCCTGTGCAGCCCACCACTGCCGGGGTCGCGGGGTCCAGGGACAACTTCCCCGGGAGAACGCACGGCGCGCCTCAGGCTCGTGCAACGTCATGCCAGCCTCTGCCACCGCAGGCTCGCTCCGCATCTGTGCCCCTCCCTCCTCCCGGCCTGAGTGTGTCAGAGCCCCCGAATCAGCTGCTCCTTTAAACCCGTACTGTCTGAGCGAAGAACAGACACCCTCGGGCAGCCTACGTGCAGAGGAGGGGGCAAATCCAAAGCTGAACCCCGGGAGCTGTGCAAACAAGAGGAGAGGGGGAGGTCTCTTCCAGCAGCCTCAGAAGCAGCGGGTTAAATCTCCACAATCAACTTGAAGTGCCCTGCACCTGCAGAATACCTGAATAGACAGCGAATCATCCCAAGTTGAGGAGGTGGACTTTGGGAGCAAGATATATTATTATTTTCCCCTTTATTCTAAATAATTATTTTATTTTAATAACTATATTTTATACTACTTTATTTTATCTTCTTTCTTTCTTTCTTCCTTTCTTCCTTTCTTCCTCCCTTCCTCCCACCCTTCCTGTCTCCCTTCCTCCCTCTCTTCCTTCCTTCCTTTCTTTATTTCCTTTCTATTTTTTCCCCCTTTTATTCTGAGCCATGTGGATTAAAGGCTCTTGGTGCTCCAGCCAGGTGTCAGGGCTGTGTCTCTGAGGTGGGAGAACCAACTTCAGGACACTGGTCCACAAGAGACCTCCCAGCCCCACGTAATATCAAACG
>NC_041228.1:47409831-47410692 GCF_002837175.3 Physeter macrocephalus
ATGAACCAACCTTAGCCACTGGGGACAGACACCAAAAACAACGGGAACTACGAACCTGCAGCCTGCAAAAAGGAGACCCAAAACACAGTAAGCAAAATGAAAAGACAGAAAAACACACAGCAGATGAAGGAGCATGGTAAAAACCCACCAGATCTAACAAATGAAGAGGAAATAGGCAGTCTACCTGAAAAAGAATTCAGAATAATGATAGTAAAGATGATCCAAAACCTTGGAAATAGAATAGACAAAATGCAAGAAATATTTAACAAGGACCTAGAAGAAATAAAGAGCAAGCAAGCAAGGATGAGCAACACAATAAATGAAATTAAAAATACTCCAGATGGGGGCTTCCCTGGTGGCGCAGTGGTTGCGCGTCCACCTGCCGATGCAGGGGAACCGGGTTCGCGCCCCGGTCTGGGAGGATCCCATGTGCCGCGGAGCGGCTGGGCCCGTGGGCCATGGCCAATGAGCCTGCACGTCCGGAGCCTGTGCTCCACAATGGGAGAGGTTGCAGCAGAGGGAGGCCCGCATACCACAAAAAAAAAAAAAAAAAAAAAAATACTCCTCTCCCAGAGATCTCCATCTCAACACCAAGACCCAGCTTCACTCAACGACCAGCAACCTACAGTGCTGGATACCCTATGCCCAACAAATAGCAAGACAGTACTACAGACCCATCCATTAGCAGAGAGGCTGCTAAAAATCATAATAAGGTTACAGACACCCCAAAACACACCACAAGGCGTGGACCTGCCCACCAGAAAGACAAGATGCAGCCTCATCCACCAGAACACAGGCACTAGTCCCCCCAACCAGGAAACCTACTCAACCCACTGAACCAACCTTAGCCACTGGGGACAG
>NC_041228.1:47415968-47416388 GCF_002837175.3 Physeter macrocephalus
GAAGATATACAGATCGCCAACAAACATATGAAAGAATGCTCAACATCATTAATCATTACAGAAATGCAAATCAAACTACAATGAGATATCATCTCACGCTGGTCTGAATGGCCGCCATCAAAAAAATCTAGAAACAATAAATGCTGGAGAGGGTGTGGAGAAAATGGAACAATCTTGCACTGCTGGTGGGAATGTAAGTTGATACAGCCACTATGGAGAACAGTATGGAGGTTTCTTAAAAAACTACAAATAGAAGTACCATACGACCCAGCAATCCCACTACTGGGCATATACCCTGAGAAAACCATAATTCAAAAAGAGTCATGTACCAAAATGTTCATTGCAGCTCTATTTACAATAGCCAGGACATGGAAGCAACCTAAGTGTCCATCAACAGATGAATGGATAAAGAAGATGTGG
>NC_041228.1:47416702-47433078 GCF_002837175.3 Physeter macrocephalus
GGGAGGGAGATGCAAGAGGGAAGAGATATGGGAACATATGTATATGCATAACTGATTCACTTTGTTGTAAAGCAGAAACTAACACACACACCATTGTAAAGCAATTATACTCCAATAAAGATGTTTAAAAAAAAAAAAGTGCAATAACCCAGACATCTTTTACTCTCTACATATCAAAACTTTAGAGAAATAAACACAGATTTAAAACAACAACAACTGTAGTAATTTAGGGCATTAACTGTATGCAACTGGCATGCATTACACATTTTAAATTTACATTTGCTATATGAGAGGTCTGAAAATCCCTTTGAAATCTGGAGGCGGCTGTTTGAATGAAATGGAAAAGTTCTTTGGTGACAGATTCAAGACAGCATTCATACTCTCTGATAACTACTGCCGCAGTATTGTAGCTTGTATCTGTGGAAGGTATGTAGAAATAAACTAAATTAAACTAAACTAAAACTCTCCATGATTTAACATTCTAATTTCCAGTATTACATTTAACAATTTACCTTTGTTTTCTTTAGTTGAATAACAGCTTCAAGAAAAGTTATCTCTTCAAATGTTCGCAAAACTGGTTCAAGTTCTATTAAACATTCTAAATAAGAAAAATAAAATGAGTTCAGGTTGCTTATAACCATTAAAATGAAAAACATAAACGCTAATATTTAACTGATAAGGCCATAAGTAAAGCGTACCCCAAACTGATGACATTCAACTGTCTTAAGAGCGTTTAGTACAGGCATAAAGACAGACATATCTAAAGATAGATCAATGGAACATAATTGAGAGTCTAAAGCCCTTACAAGTATGGGCAATTGTTTTTTGACAAAGTTGCTAAGGCAATTCAATGAGGAAAGGATAGTCTTTTCGACAAATGGTACTAGGACAGTTGGATATCCACACAAAAACAGAAAAATTTACATTCTTACCTCACAACATACATAGAATTAACTTGAAATGGACTATGCACCTAAACGTAAATATAGGTGAAAATCTTCATGACCTTGAGTTGGGCAAATAATTCCTAGATATGCCATCAGAAACAGGATCCATAAAAAATTTTTGATAATGGGACTTCAAAAAAATGGAAACCTTTGGCATTTAAAAAGATGCTATTAAGAAAAACAAAAAGACAAGCCCCAGACTAGGAGAACATTTTTACCTATCATGTATCTGCTAAAGAACTTATATCTAGAATATAAAAAGAACTCTAACAACTTAAGACAAAAAACCCAATTTAAAAATGGGTAAAAGATTGAATTTCACCAAAGGAGACACACAAATAGCTAAAAAGCACATGAAAATATGCTTAAACACAATTAGTCATTAGGAAATGCAAATTAACACTACAATGAGGCATCACTCCATACCCACTAAAATCGGTATAATTAAAAAGACAGAAAATAACAAGTATTGACAATGATGTAGAGAAACAGAAAACCTCACACATTGCTGGTGGGAATGTATCATGATGCAGCCACTCTGGAAAACAGCTGCACAGTTTCTTAAAAATGAAAGATAAATTTACCATATAACCAAGCAATTCCACTCAGGTAGTTACCTGAGAGAAATGAAAACATATATGTTCACACACAGACTTGCACATGAACAGTCATACCATCATGATTCATAATAGCCAACGAGTGGAAACAATCATAATTACCACTATTACTACAATAATATATGGACCTGTTGCTTAAGGGAGAGGCCAGGGCTCTAGATATAAAACTGAGCATCACTAACATATAGATGGTATAAAAGCCATGGTCTGGTCTGGATCATCTAGGGCGAAAGTACAGATGGCAAACAGTAAAGGACCCATATTAGAGCTCTGAGGCATTGCAACAGTTAGAAATTGAGCAGAGGAAGAAAAAAAGAGATAGAGGAAGAGCGGATAATAGGGAGTATGGTCTCTTGTGTCTTGGAAGCTATCAGAGGGCAAGTTTCAAGGAGGGAAGAGTCAGCTATATCTAATCTGCTGAGAGGCCAAGTAAGATAAGCAGTATTTTACAAAATTGCCATCCTTGGTAACTTGAACAAATGCAGCTTTAGTGGAGATATGAAAACAGAAGACTGATGTAAGTTTGTTAAAAATTGAATTAGAGATGAAGAAGTAAAGACAATAAGTATGGACAATTCCTACAAGGTGTTTAAATCTAAATGGGAGTAGAAAAATGAGGTGGTAGCTGAAGGATGATATGGGGTCAAGAATTTTTTTCCTATATAAAGATAGGATATAATAATAGCATAGATCTGTATGACAGATGAATGATCCAGTAGACAGGCAGAGATTGGCAATGCAAGAGCAGAGAGAGAATATAGGAACAGAATGCTGGAGAGAGTAAGGGAATGGCATCCAGAGCACAAGTAATACTGTTTACAATTGTATAAGAACACTTTTTTCCCACTGTAAAAGAGATAAAGCAGGAAAGACAGGTCAAGTACAACTAAGTTTATAGATCTGGTAGTGGAACTATGAGGGAGTTCTCTCTCATGGTTTCTACTTTTTCAATACTCAAAAGAAATACAGAACATAGAGTGTAGGAGGTTTAAGAAGGGAAGATAAGGTACAATATGCATTACCCCTGTCTTCTGTTCCTAAGTTCAGAATCTATTAAGAAAAGCCACACAATAATGATAGATGATGATCAAAACATCACCTTTATTACTGATAAAGCTAATTGGAATATGTCCCTTTTTAGATCTGTAGCATATGGGCTTAGTAATACTTTGTCCCTTCAGTTGACAGTTTTACTCACTCAGCTACAGGCCTCACTTGCTTCCATATGGGGAATCACAAAATGTGTGCATCCTTTAGACAAGCTTACTTCTAAAAAGGGGAGAAAACTGAGAAGGGACTAGATAAGTACATTTGCTTTTTCTCTAAAACTAACAAATGAGGAGGAGGAGTGCTGAGGGGCAGATAGGACCTAGAAATGTTCCTCCCATGCTTTCCTTCTTGGGGATTGAAATGGAATTTCATCTTCACTTTGGAAACATGAAGTATGGGACTTACGCATCTCCTACAGTAGTACAAGATGATCATCTAACTCTGTAATTCTCAAAATTTTGGGTCTCAGAACTCTTCAATATTATTAAGAGCTTTTGTATATGTTGATCATATCTACTGGTATTTACTACATTAGATTAAAACAGAAAATTTTAACACATCAGAGTATAAGAAAACACATTCCATTATCCGTTGGAGCAATGATATCATCATACTTAATTTAGTCTCTGGAAAGATTTTTCCAGAGGATGAGAGTAAAAAGGGAAAATAATACCTTAATATTTATTATTTTGAAAACTTCTGATTTTGTGAACCCCTTATAAAAGTCTCAGGAACCAACCCCACCTCCAGAGGTCCCTGCACCACAACTTAAGAACAGGTGATCTATGAGAATGGAATAGTAGATGTATTTGAGAAACATAACAGAATTGCTAAGTAGTGTTTAGTGCCTAGTTTTAGCCATTAATTTAAAGAGAAACCAATGAATTCTATTTCTGGCCAAGATGAAGCAACAAGGACCAATTCACCCTCCTGCCTTAAACAACCATTAGCCAGATAAAATGCATGAACAGTGGTTTTCAAGACACTAGATATCAGGCAACAAAGGACAGTGATCTCTAAGTGATAGGAAACAACTGAGGTCAGCCTTATGACAGCCTGACTACCAAAGCTTACTGCCTTGGGAGAGTTTCTAGCTATACTACAGGGTAGGGAAGTAAGGCGGGGCCCAGTGGAAGCTCAGAGTTGGAGAGACAGGGCTGGGAGTTAGGGTAGATGGAGGCAGATAGAGTTTATAGGACAGAGCACCAAAGAGGAGAGGTACACAGAGAGAGAACTCCAGAGATCCGCAGAGCGTTCCTCAAATATTCAGCAGCACTGATCAATGCAGGATGTAGAAGTCAGTAAGCCAAAAGCCATTGTTCTGCAATGAACAATAGGGAAAAACCAGGAAGTTTGTAGAGAAGTACTGCCTAATGGCATGATCTTCAGAAGAGCTAGAGTCTTTAGAGAATGGAGAAGAAATTACAGTTTGGAAGTGGCACTGGGGACAAAGGAGATATATATTGGGTTGGCCAAAAAGTTCGTTCAGGTTTTTGTAAGATCTTATAGAAGAACCCAAACAAACTTTTTGGCCAAGCCAATACATACATACATATATATCCATATATATACACATACACACACACACACACACCCTATTACATGGCTCTGGGAGATAAGAGATAAAATGTTACTCCATTATTATAGCAACTTTTGATTTTCTTAAAAATACAATGCTGATGAGCACTAGACATAAGTTTTGAATGGAAAATATATGGTTTTTTTTTAGTTGGAAAGAAGATTCCCAGTCTACAGCTTGTCTTTTCATTTTCTATAGCATCTTTTGAAGTGTAAAATTTTTCAATTTTTTTGAAGTTCAATTATCAAAGAATTTTTTTAATAGATCTTGTTTCTGATGTCATATATAAGAGCTCTTTGCTTAACCCAAGATCATGAAGATTTTCTTCTATGTTTACATTTAGGTGATGATTCATTCTACCTCTGAAATAAATCTTAATTCTATCTGATTTTTCGATCTCCAGGATTGGTCTGGAAATTCTACTCTTGCCCTTCTCCAATCAATTTTATACATAGCAGCGAGTGATATCTCCTAAACTTAAATTTAATCATGTTATTTCCCTGAAAAACTCACTTTAATGGCTTTCCATTGTACTTGGAATAAATTTCTAACCTTTTTATGATGCTGGTCAACAGCCTCTCCTTACCACTTCAATCTCATCTCATAAAATAAAAACAACTTTAAATTAAAAAAAAAACTTTGAGCTTGTTATCTAACTTGTGTAGCTGTTCAAGGAATATTTTATTTACAGCATATTTGTTATTTTTGTAATTCAAAAGGTCCAGATTAAAACTGTACACTAACTTAAGAAAGACGGTCTTTCATCTGGATTTTGCGCCCATCCACTTTCTATTAGAGAGATCATAAGTGCTCGATGAGGTATATCAAATGGCAAACTTTCTTCATTAGTGTCAGGTCGATGTCCTTGTGACACACTATACATAATCTGCAAAGGATTGGTGACTTCTGTCAAAACAAATATATTTCATTCATTAGAAATATATTATGATTTAATATATTAAATACATTCTAAAGCCAACCAAATGAACATGAGGGAATCTTAAAATCGTAGGAATAATTCATTACTTCCCTTTCTGTCAAAGGAATATTTATATCCCAGCTATTGCCAGACTTGCTGCCTCTCGTGGGAGGAGTTTATATCTTCACCTCTTTAATTCTGGGCTTGGCCATGGGATTTGATTTGGCCAATGGAGTATGAAGAGAGCAGAGTAAAACAGAGCTCAGCAGAGCTGAGCAGAACCTAGCAGAGCCAAGAGGGGCCACAGCAACTAATAACCCAATGTGAATGAAAAATAAATGTTTAGTTTGTAAACTACTGAGATTTTGAGGTTGTTACACAGCAAACTGACATAAATGAACATCAAAATAAAGAAAGAGACAATATTATCAGAAAATTTGAAAAGTATTCTTCAGTGTTTGCTGGTCTTTAGAAGAAGCACTAGTTAAATTTTCATACAAACGATTTTATAGCTAGAATGAATCTTAGAAATAAGAATTCAAAATTCTTATTTTGCAGATGAAAAAAAATGAGTACTTAAGAGATTTAGTGGCTTATAATAGAGTTAATTACTATCAGAACAAGAAGAATCTACATTTTTCTGATCGTTAATCCAGTACTTTCCAACATACAGTGGATTCACATTAATAAACTGTTGTTTTTCTAGTGTGTTTTCCACAAAATGACTGTTAGGCAGATTTAAAATAAGTGATCTTTATTCAGATAGTTCTGAGTATGACTTATCAATATGATGTCACCTAGAATAAGGAAGTCAAAGTACACTTACCTTCAAAAGGCTGTTTTCTAGATAAGACTTCCCATGTGATAACTGCATAGCTGTTTAAGATAAAAATATACATATAGTACTTTATAAACTATACATAATAAACTAAAATGGTACTGATTTTAAAAGCTGACTGTGGAGATACCATTTTTTAAAGTAATAATGTAGTGAAATGCTGCTTAAAGAATCACTATATAGAACCAAGATGATGAATATTCATATACAGTTTTTTTTGAAAGGGAATTAATTCAATTTGAAAAATTAGGAAATTACTGTAATAAAAACTTGAAGTTATAGGCAAGGATAACTTGTGGATGATTCTTTAACACCTAGATAAGCTATGCCCTTTAATTACATGATTCTATTATTCACACAAAATAAAGAGCAATAAAAAAGGCTGTCTCATGTAGCCCTATTCTATTGACTCTTTTTCTGGTGTAAGTACTGTCTCTTTTGGTAGTGTTAAATGTTAATTGCACTGTTTCCCTCCCCCTATCAAGGTCACATATGATAAAAAACCCTTGAATATTATAAATTGATAGGACAATAAGATATGCTTTAATAATTTTTAAGGATGTAAAAGTAGCTTAAGGCAAGGCATTGGGACTTCCTTGGTGGCGCAGTGGTTAAGACGCCATGCTCCCAGTGCAGGGGGTCCGAGTTTGATCCCTGGTCAGAGAACCAGATCCCACATGCATTCTGCAACTAAGGAGCCCACATGCTGCAACCAAGGAGCCCGTGTGCCGCAACTAAGGAGCCCACCGCTGCAACCAAATAAATAAGTAAATAAATATTAAAAAAAAAAAGCAAGGCATCTTTCTTTTCATATTTTTAATTTTAATTTTTTTTTTTGGCTGCAGCACACAGCTTGTGGGATCTCAGTTCCCTGACCAGGGATTGAACCTGGGCCACGGCAGTGAAAACTGGAATCCTAACCACTAGGCCACCAGGGAACTCCCAAAGCAAGGCATCTTTAATTTGAAAAACATTAACCACTGTCTCTAATTTATTTTCACCACACTTATGAGAGAAGCATAAAGATCATACTTTTAAAATGTAGCCTCAAAATTCTGATTGATTAATCTTGTTTTTTAGACAAGGTTAACGCTGAGCAAAAGTAACATGCTGTACCTATATATATCATGCTTGATAGTAGCCCTTGATTTTTGTCCAGGTTCATAGTTTTCAGGTGGCATATAGATAATTGTCCCTCCTTCTGGTGCAGATTTACTACTTCGTGATTGTGAGAGGGACATCATGCGCCATTTTGATAAACCAAAATCTGCAATCTGGAAGGGAAAAGAGTAATTGAATTTTTTAATTTTCTCTTTAAAAAAATTCAAGAATTGATTGTTTTTGCTTATATTTATTATATTTAGACATGAGACCAGAGTAAATGCTATATATATTAATATTTTATTTCTATAATAGTCTATTAGTTTCTTAACGAATTGGATTCCATAGTGCTGAACCAAACAACTCTAAAAGCAATATAAACTGACTTGAAGTTCAGCATAATATTACAAATTTTAAAGAAGACTAAGTTTTGAAAAATTAAACAGGAGTATTTTTGCCTTTTATTCTGAATGATTATATACACTTCACTTTTTGTGACAAGTAGCTTTATATCATGTGCTTTTAAAATTTACCTATACCCCACAGAACTGCTAAACTACTCATATCTAATATGATTGTCACTGGGTATTGTTTACAACTCAGGTTTATATGTTCTTATTTGTAATGAGCTAAAAATAGTATCCTTAAATTTTGAAATAAGTGGGCTTCCCTGGTGGCGCAGTGGTTGAGGGTCCGCCTGCCGATGCAGGGGACACGGGTTCGTGCCCCGGTCCGGGAAGATCCCACATGCCGCGGAGCGGCTGGGCCCATGGGCCATGGCCGCTGAGCCTGTGCGTCCGGAGCCTGTGCTCCGCAACGGGAGAGGCCACAACAGTGAGGGGCCCGCGTACCCCCCCCCAAAAAAAATTTTGAAATAAGTAAAATTCCAATATAGTATAACTCATTATTATATCATTTATGCCTACCACTAAAAGAATATCTGTTGACAATAGTATAGTTAGCATATAAAACATATTTATGCCCATGACAAGGAGTGCCTAAAGCATTATCAGTGACAAACATTCTGTACTTTTGATATGTCCTTTACAGTTTTACTTTACTTGTAAATTTTGTGCAGATACTACCAATACACAATATCTTATAACTAAGTATCTAAAATGTTCCAATGTTTTTTTTAAAAGGGAGACAAAAATGTAAGAACAGAAACAATATTTAGTGAACAAAAGAGTATAGGAAAACTTTGAAGACATTTAATTTAAATCACTTAGACCTTTACATGGCACAATCTAGGAGTCAAGAGTGGAATGAGCTCCATCCAGCACACCATTTGTGGTTCAATCATTTAACTCTTAAAATGTTTACTAGTTTTAAGAGAAGAAATAATTTATTTAGTGTTTAGATGAATTTGAGATTAAAAAAAATTATGGCCCCACTCCAAAAAGGGAGGGGGTAGCCTATATGAATCTTTCATACATTATCATAATAAAAGGGTAAGTCTAAGAAAAAAAATTAGAAAAGACCAAGAGGAAACATGGTGCCACTACATGAAGATAAGTTGGATTGATTTCTAAAGGCAATATAATATGTGTTCTGGAACATGGGTTCTAGAGCCTTGATTACTTAGATTTACATTCCATTTCTACCCCTTAATTAGCTGTGCAACCTTGGACAAGTCTTCTAATTTCTCTGTGCCTCAGATTACCCATCTTTAAACTGGGGATAATAACATAACACAGGGTTGCACTGAGAAAATTAAACTAGTTATTCTAAGTGAAGCACTCAGAACAGTATCTGACACATAGTAAATGACTCCTGTGTGTTAGTATTATTAATGTTTTGTACATGGGAATAAACCTCTAAAGATTGCTCTTATTCATACAATACCAACAAGCACAGTACATAGTTCCAGGGCCTTTAATACACTTTGAGGTGGTATTAAGGCTTTGGGGAACCGTATATCCTACTTACTTCTACTTGCCACTACAAACTCTTATTCCTCCCACTCATTCTCTAAAAGCAAAAACAGTACTCCAGCTGCACATCTGCTAGGATAATAAGCATTACTATGAGAAGCAAAGTTTATTTCTGTGCCACAGTGAGGAATGTTAAAAAAAAAAATTGGGATGTGGTCCATCTTATACCTGACCCACAAATTGCAAACTACTGGGCTAAATACTGGTTTGAATACAGTGCTGGAGAAAATGTATTCTGAGCTTGCTTCCTTATGTGCTCCTTTAACTTCACCTAAGGTCTTCATCTATGTTTTCAAATCTCACCTAGAAAACTTAATCAGAATTCCCTTTATCAGCTAATTTAGTTTGGCTTTCACATGGAACCATATTTCTCCCACTTCTCTATTACAAACACCATATACCAAAGACACGATTCATTAAATCTGGATCTTCCAGAGAAGAAAAAAAAGTGAAGAATATGATGAGAGGAATACAAGTTCCATGATTTCTTGAGGGTCCTGATATCATTCAGCAATGAAGACAGAGAATAGGAATTTTTCTATTCTATACAAGATCTTAAGATGCATTTCAAAGGTAACGGTTCATTTTAGTTAAAAAAGATGATAAAAGCAACAAGAATTTACTGTATTAGCACAGGAAACTATATTTAGTATCTCAAAATAACCTATAAAGGAAAATAATCTGAAAAATATATAAAACTGAATCACTTTGCTGTACACCTGAAACACAATATTGTAAATCAACTATACTTCAATTAAAAAAAAATTAAAAAACTAGAGGAAATGAAAACATACTATTCATAAAAATCATCCATAATCTTATTACCCTACCAGAATAGCTATTTTCATTTACATAATACTATCCGTGTCTGTAAAATTATAAAGTTATCAGTAAGAAGCTATGAGGAATAACTTCTAAGTATTCTGGTTTCCACACATGATGGACAGAATAGTTGAGAAATCAAACATGGTACATATAAATATTTATTTCAAATAAGCCTACCACAGGTTCATTTGTATTTAAGGTGCCCTAATTGATACTGACCAGCAGATAAGCAAATTGAATGTATTCTTTTTAAAGCAGAAAAGTCCTGGTTGATCTCAATTGGTAGTAAACGTTTTTCTTTTAGATACTATGTTTCTGGTTAGCATTCCAGTATAAAAATTTACTTCAAAAAACTGTAGCAAGGTGTGTTTCCATTTAATTTCATTAAGTATTTTAAAAGATTTTTTGCACTTCATTTAAAGGCCCTTCCAAGAAGATAGGTAGATCAGGTAACTGTTACTTTTTCATGAGTCACTGATAAACTTTGACTTTTAAGCCACATTTATAAAATAAAAAGTAGAGACACACAGGATGCATTATAAAAGAGTGTCATAATTTATAAGAATAGTATTAGAAAGGTCACAGTTTTGTATGTGCTAAAGCTAATAAAAGTTTAAAAAAACAAACAAAGCCAAACTATTTTAAATTCTATTTATTTCAAAGAAAGACCATGGGTACCCTACTGATCAATGAAAAAGAGAAAGTAGGGATCATCATCACCTATTACTTTGCTTCTGTTTTCTCTATCAAGAATAGTTTCTGGACTGAGATGAAAAATATAAAATCCAAGGAGGTTGAAAAGTTTATAAAGTACAAATCTCAGGTCATTTTACATATATTTCAGGTTTAGTTAGAATACTCGCAAATACCTCCATGGTGATGGAGAGGTATTACAGGATACGAGAAAAGCAAATGTCATTCTGATTTTTAAAAAGGGAAAATAATATTGATTTTGCAAATCTATATATTGGCAGAGACTTTCCTTAATCCCAGGTTCAAAAATTTAGAAAATTTAATGAAAGGGTTACTTCATGAGTAATTGATAAAAGAGCCAGAAAGAACTAATGAAAAATTATATCAGCCCAGCGATCAATTTCAGACCACATGTGACATATCCCAAGTACTTGGGATGTCTAGCACAACACTGTTGCCCCACAAATACTTAATAAAGGAATGACAGACTTCATTTCCTTTTTTGTCAGTAGTACTCCTGTCAAAGAGTAAACGTTAAAACAGTTTGTTAAAACATTCTGAGGTACTTTAATAATATCCTTGACTATTAAATTATCAGGCCTATTGGGTATATATAGAAGATCTGGAATTCATTCATTTGTTCATTCAACAACTACTTATTGAATGCTTCTATACGGCATATGCTAAGCAGGTGGCAGTGGATAAAACAGACTAAATTTTAGTCTTTGTGAAGCTTATTATATTATAATTGGGGGAGATGGTCAATAAACACATTAATAAAAAATGTTTTGTAAGATGGTGAAAAATACTATGGAGAAGCATTAATCAAGGTATGAGGATACAGAGGAACTAGGTGGGTTGTCAGGGAAAGCCACTCTGATAATGAGGAAGAAACGGAAAGGGAGGGAAAGCCACTCTGATAATGAGGAAGAAACGGAAAGGGAGTAAGTCATGAGTATGTAACAAGGAAGAATAAATCTGACTCCATATTGCATCTGTTTCTTTTACTTTAACCTTTGTATTCTATTGCTTTTGCTACAAGTTAAGAATGTTGCCTATAGCCTGAAATATACAAGACAGCCCATTCTCAAGGCTCTGACCTTTTTTTTTTTTTTTTTTTGCGGTACGCGGGCCTCTCACTGTTGTGGGCTCTCAACCACTGCGCCACCAGGGAAGCCCAAGGCTCTGACCTTTAAGGGTATAACACTTTTCTATTCATACAGAGATAAAAAGTTACAGAACAGACAATTACATTTGTCTTGTTGGAGGTTTACAGGAATATCAAGACCTGACCTACATGGACTGCTGCAAGAACAAAGGATTCCAAGAAATTTGCAACAACCAACCACACCCTCTCCCCTTTTAGTCTGAATTCTAGCTTGGGTAAGGTGGTTCTTTGGGACACTAGTCCACCATCTTCTTGGTCTACCAGCTTTCTGAATAAAGTTGCTATTCCTTGCCCCAACACCTCATCTGTTGATTTACTGGCCCTGTCCTGCAGTGAGCAGTATGAACTTGGACTCAGTAACAAGGACACCTGGGAAAGCAATCAAGCAAGGACTTTTGTAATATTCTAATGGAAAAAAATGGAGAAATATGGGCTGTGTAACAGCTCTTTTAGGAGTATTCCAAACAAAATGAATGCTTATTCTCTAAAAGTCCTAATTAATAAAAGGATTGATATTGACCTGAAGGGAGGTTTCCAGACCATTTGAGCTCTGTAGTGCTTAATAGTTAATCATGACTTGAAGATATAAAAAAGCAGCTAAATAAATTTGAAGATGACACAAAGCTGGAGGACAAAGTTAAAAATCCTTAGACTACAGAAAAAGACATTCAAAAAGGTCTTAAGAGCTGAAGTTATCACCCAAATCTAACAAGATAAACTTTGATGATGTCCAGAAAATATTCTGTAAAGTACATGACAAGGAGACATGACTTAAGTAACAATACATTAAAAAAAAAAAGAAAGAAAACCTCTTAGTGGTTTTTGTTGACACTGAGCCCAATTTGAATGTTGCTATAGGACTGCCCACCAAAAGACGAACTAGTAAGGAACTATGAATATGAAGTAAAGTATTTAAGGACCATTCTACATTTATCACATCACATCAAGGGTGCAACTGAGCAGGACCCTATGAGGCCTTCCTGGGATAGACCTCCCCCCCAATATCTTCTGCTTTAGCTCCTCTCTAATGTACCTAGATAAGAGTATCTGATGCATATTTCCTGAGTTTTTCAGATGCTAAAACCACCACCAAATGGAAGAAATTAACTACTTGATGATCACGGGCATGTAACCCCCAGACCTTCTAGCACCTAAGGATTGACCACCATCAACCAATCAGAGAATTTGTGCAAGAGCTGACTACATACCCAAGGTGTGCCCCTTCCTCACCTTGCCTTTAAAAATGCTTTGCTGAAACCCTTTGGGTAGTTAGGGATTTTTCAGCATGAGCTACCTCTTCTCCTTGGTTGGCCCTGCAATAAACCTTCCTCTGCTCCAAACTCTTGACATTTTGGTTTGTTTGACCTCACTAAGTGTTGGCCACACAAACTTGTGTTAGGTAATATGGGTATTTTGTTTACTTCTGAGGATCAAAATTTAAGAGAAATTTAAACACAGATGCATCTAGAAAGCACCTGGGATTAAAACCTATGTAATAAGGAAATTGGTTGAATAAACTAAAGATGTGTATAAGGGAGAAGTGTATGTGAGAAGTAGGGGGATTATAGCTAACTTCAAATCTCAGAAGGGCTGTCAGGTGGAAATAAAATTGGACTTTGAACTCACTTTATCACTAGGACCGATGAGTGGAAGCAACAGAGTAGGAGTTTTGACTGATCATATAAAAAAAATGTCACAGCCATTCAGTTATGGATCTTAAAGACTCTCCTGTCACAGGGTAACTGCCTTGGGAGATGAGGGATTGTTGTAGTGAGGATTCAGGGGACCAGCTGATTAGGGGACTAGAATAAGTCACTTCTACCTGTATGGTTCTATAACTGATATAATAGATTTGTCTATTTTTTTTAAGCAGTATTGAGGCAGCAGCTTGCTTCTCTCTTCCTTTTCCTTCCATTTTATTCTAGGGGGAGGAAGTGCCTTCAATAAAGGTTTATTTTTTCACTTAACTTTTCTCACACTTTTTATATTTATTTTTCTATCGTTACAACTTCCTTATTACTTATTTAAACATTTTTGGATACTTATAATAATCTTCAATTATATATATTATTTGAAGAAGTGTAGCAAAATACTATGCAAAAATAAAGTGAGTTACATTTAGTATTAATTTCTCAGCAACTACTTTTTATTTGCTGTCATCAGTTACATATAGGGTAACTGAAATCACTACTCCTCTGGTGCCTTTAGGTATCTAAATCTTATGCTTTATGCAAAAAATTAATTCAAAATAGATCACAGATCACAGATTTAAATGTAAAACATAAATGTATGGAACTTTTAGAAGACAATATAGAAGTAAATCTGCAATACCTGTGGCTTCGTGAAGAGTGCTTAGACATGACAGCAAAAGCATGATCATAAAAGAAAAAAATTACAACTTTTGCTCTGTGAAAGACCCTGTTAAAAGGATGAAAAGAACAAACTTCGGATTGGCAGAAAATTTTTGCAAACTACATATCTGATGAAGGACTTATATCTAAAAAATACACAGAACTCTTAAAACCCAATAGTATAAAAGCAAAGAATCCAAGTAGAAAATGGTCTTAAGATATGAAGAGATGTTTCACTGAAAAGGATATAGAGATGGCAAATAAATAAATAACAATATTCAACATTATAGGAAAATGAAAATTAAGACCATGGTGATATATCACTATACATCTATTAGAATGCTAGAATAAAAAACTATGATAATACCAAATGCTGGTGAGGGTGCAGAAAAGCTGGGTCTTTCATACATTGCTGGTGGAATATACAATGGTACAGCCACTGTGGAAAGTAGCTAGGTAGTTTCTTAAAAAGCTAAACATATGCTTACCATATGACCAAGCAGTTACACTCTTGGGCATTCATCTAGGAGGAATGAAAATTTATGTTTGTTCAAAAAGTTGCACAGGACTGTTCATAGGAGCTTTATTGTAATTGCCAAAGACTAAAAATAACCAAAATATCTCACAACTTTTGTACACCCATACCATGGAATACTATTCACCAATGAAAAAGAAACCAACTATTGACACAAGCAACAACTTAAATGGATCTCAAAGGCATTATGCTAAGTGAACAAAGCAATCTCACAATATCACACACTGTATGATTCCATTCATATAGTATTCTCAAAATGAAAAAATTATAGAGATGGAAGACAGGTTAGTGGTTGACAGCAGTTAGGTATGACGGAGGGGAGAAGGTATGACTATAAAGGGGTAGCATAAGTGGTATCTTTCTTGCGATAGAGTAGTGCTATATCTTGATTGCTGTGGTGGTTACACAAATTTACACATAATAAAGTGATACAGAACTATATACATGCATTGTACCAATGCCAAATTCCTGGTCTTGAAATAGTACTATAATTATATGTGATGTAACCACTGGTAGAAACTGGGTGAAGGGTACATGGGACTTCTTTGTATTATCTTTGCAACCATCCATGAATCTATAATAATTTCAAAATAAAAAGTTAACAAAGGTATACTTGACAATTTAAATTAAGAACATAATGACTGTATTTTGAACCATAATTTTACCAATGTCTGTAGTCTAGGAATAACTAACCCACTGCAGGAGGAAGAAGTGGCACTGAATTATGGGCTATGGAAAAGGCAGAGATATTAAATTGGCAAGATAGAAGAAATAACTAAAAAGTCTTTAAAACTATAAACACAAGGATGCAGATAAGCTTTTTTTTAAAAAAAGTAACTACCTTAACATGAAATTCATTATCCAATAAGATATTCTGAGTCTTCAGGTCATGATGAAGTAGAGGAGGATTCATATTGTGCAGGTAATTTACACCTAGTGCAATTTCATGCAGAATACGAAATCTTAATGGCCAAGGAACATCAGGATATTCATTTTTCTTCATATATATGGAAAGAAACAAAACTAAAATTAGTGGCCAAATTTATTTCCACTTAGAAAATGAAATATTCCATGAGGAAATACAGTATTAAACTAAATATCTGGTATAACTAAATTCAGGGCAAAAAATACTCATTTTGTTACATAGTATCAATTTGACGTTATTTAACATCCTTGTATCTTACTTTCCTCAATTTTTAGAGAAAATAATGACTTTACAGTACTGATATTTCCTTTTAGTTTATACTGGTAATGCAACTACATGGTATGGGGTCTTTCTTCAGTTGAGACAGTTTTAAATTATTATTTATCTGTATAATACCCAGACATATATTTATATTCATACCCATCTTCCCATTCTATGGCTTCTACACACACACACACACACACACACACACACACACACACACACAATTTGTTTCTATTCAAAATTTATAATTTAAATTTCCTATTAATATAAAACCATACTTGATTATGATGATAACCACTGCATCAATTAAAATTATGACCATAATATATTTACTTACTAAGCATTAATACTTCATATTTTTAAATCATATATTTACTTGCATTTCAGCTTGAAAAATTAGCATTCGGGAGTTTTGCTTTTGTGAAGGAGACAAAAATCATCTTCATTTCTAAGTATATATAACATAGAAACATTAAAAATGTAATGTTTTCGGGCTTCCCTGGTGGCGCAGTGGTTGCGCGTCCGCCTGCCGATGCAGGGGAACCGGGTTCGCGCCCCGGTCTGGGAGGATCCCATATGCCGCGGAGCGGCTGGGCCCGTGAGCCATGGCCGCTGAGCCTGCGCGTCCGG
>NC_041228.1:47433254-47444151 GCF_002837175.3 Physeter macrocephalus
ACCACAAAAAAAAAAAAAAAAAAAAAATGTAATGTTTTCTATTTCCTGGTACTTACAAGTGATAGTCATCTGAACTTTCTTAAATGTTTCCTGAACATAAAAGTTAATACAGCTTCCCAGGAGAATGAACATACTCAGAAAAATTAGATAATTTGGGAAAATCCAACAATGAATCATCAGGGACCATGCCACTGGGTACATTTTACTAAATAATATGAAAAAGTATGCTTCCACTGAGCTCAAAACTGTTCTTAAGAATTTTTTTTCTGCAAATGGGTCAGCTTATAGTTCACTGATTATCTAACTTGGCAGGGGAATGGCTCAAAATACTTGTCTTTACATAGTATTTTGATTTTTTTCAACAATCTTTTGTGAGGTTGGGGGAAGGTGCTTCAAGATAAATCCTGACCTAATAATACAGGACACCAAAAGAAACACAAAGCACAAATGTTCAACATTACTTCCTCTTGTATACACAGATTCCCATCTCCTTGAGTAACTGAATCTTTTAATCTTTAAAAAGGTAACTTTTTCTGAAAATTATATAATTTAAAGAAGTAACAAGGCCTCTCTGCAGTATAGTGCTATATGGAAGCTTTTGATTATGGAGAGGAAGGTAGATGAGTGCTCACTATGTATTTTATGATTCCTTCCAGGAGTTAGCAATCCCCCTGTAGGAGGCTCTAGAATTTCTAATGGGCTCCAGATTTGGGTACTAGAGCATCTACTAGGGTGCTGGGGTATGGGAAGACAACATTAGAATTTATGCTTATACTCATTTAACAAAAGGAAACTGTGTTTAATTAGTATTTGTATCTTACTTGCTGTGTTGGTTACACAAATCTTATACACTGACACTAGTTACTTTACTCTGCCCTTGTTTCAGATGGTTCTGTCACAAACAGAATGTGTTGTATCCTGAAATAAAGAGGAAGTCACTCCATGAGTGGTGACAGTGGCACCCATTCTCCCTCGTTTGCTTATAGAACACCGTGATGTATCAGAATTTAGGAGTGTTCAGTGACTAGATTTTACAGATTATGTTACTACTCAGTTTTAACTAAAGCACCCCTCACAAAATAGACAGAGTTCTTTAAAAATATTTCTTGATAGAAACTGCAGGCTAGAGATAATCTTAGTAATATGAGATCAAGCAAACAACAATAGATGAATACACATATTTTGAGAATGAGGACACCCCCCCCACCCGGGCCACATTTGTTTACTGATGGGATTCACAATTAAAGCCAGATAACTGATACCTTGAGAAAAAGGTACATGGCTTATGCTGTTGTCCATTATTGGAAAAGCTCATGTATTTGATACTCAGATTTATTTGGCCTATTAATTCAGAGCTTTATGAACTGGTATTATTAACATTTAATTTGAACCCTAAATTGTCTTTAACATAAAATGAAATCTGGCTTAAACTAACAATAAATTGTATGGTGTGCAGAGTTTATCTTTTCTCTCTCCTGCTCCTCTCCTACATATATATACGTGTGGATATTAGAATTCAGTGTAAACCTCAGGAACAGTAACCTAAGCAAAATAATCTAGGTCACTTAGAATGCAGGGTCTGACTCCACAGTATTTTTAACAACAGAAAAGAAGCCATAAATGGTGAAGTTTTTCATTATTCTTATTTTGATTCATCTATATATTCCCAAATAATCTGATCATTTGTAAAACCAAAGCACTATATAGGTTGAATAACAGAATTATAACCACTGAAAATGTATAATACTTACCCTATGTAGGAGTTCATTTAATGACCCATTTGGCATGTATTCAGTAACTATTCCCAAAAATTCAGGCTCATTGCAAATTCCCAAAATTGGAAGAATGTAACTAAATCTAGCTTTGTGTAAAATTTCAGCTTCTCTTAAGACATCATTTCTTTCACTAAAGAAAGAAAATGTATAATTATTTCAAAGTAATGAAAAATACACAATTATCATGCCCATAAATATTAATTAATCCTGGATTTTTTCATTCATTAGCTTTTGACCTCATGTAAATTATGTAGCTTCTCTTAGTTTCTTCGTGTTTAAAGTAGGGATAATATCTACCCTATATATTCCATAGGTCTGTTTAGAGACCAAAATACCTGTATAAGTCACTGACAGAAAAAAGTGCTACATACAGATTATTATTGTACTCATCTCAGGAAAGGGAAAGAATACAATGTTTAAGTTTATAAAGTCTATCTATATTAGAATGATAGGTGCTTGAACTAATTACATTAAGTTTATGTTGTATTAAAATGATCAAATTTGATTAGACTTATATTAGATTTTATGGTTGTATACCATGTAAAAATTTTCTAAATATCCTGAATATTAAAACAAGTGTTGTAGATTTTAATGACTAGATGATAATAGTTGCATAAGGGTCAATAATGCTTAGAAATTATATACTGGAACACAGGAAAAGGACACTGAGAACAGGTAAATGCTTATAATGGATCCCTGGGCTAACTCTGGATCCCAGGTTCATTTGATTTTTCATTCATAAAACAAATAAATATTGAACATTTATTATGAATAAAGAACTGTGCTCAGCATTATGGAGACTATTAAGTTAAAAAAAAAAACAAAAAACAAAACACATAGTCTGTGACCTCAAACTGTCCAGAAATCTTTTTAAGAAAAATAAGTACTCACTGTGGTCTTGATTTACACTTCTCCAATGATTAGTGATGTTGAGTACCTTTTCAAATACCTATTGGTCATTTGTATGTCTTTGGATGTGTTAATTATATTGATATTGGTAATTATTCCACGATGATGTATATGTATAGCAAATAATCATGTTTTGCACTTTAAATATATATGATTATATTTGTCAATTATTCCTCAATAAAGTTAAAAAATAAGAAAAGCAAATAAAAAAAGAAAACCAAATACTTAAAATATAAGGCAGAATGTGATAAGTGCCATCAAAAACAAGTAAATAAGCAAGCAAATAAATAAATAAATAAATATAGGGAGCTCAGAGAACTAGAAAATTTGGGCTAAGGGAGTGGCTACAGCCTTTAGAGAGAGATGTCAACAGTACTTTAAGGATGGTTAGAATTTCAACCATTGGAAAAAGGGTATCCAAGATATGTGGTCCCTCTCCAAGATGGGAGAGATTTTGCCTTTCTTTTTCATCTGTGTATCCGCAGGATCTGGAACAGTACCTGGCACACAGAATTTGTCTAATAGATGTGTATCAAATGAACTCAAGGAAGTTAAAGTACAGGCTATATCTGGAAAATGACAAATTGTTTAATATGAATCAGGATGTGTAACAGTGTGTGTAAAGGGAGTGAAGGTGAATAGGGTAGGGTAGGCCCTCATCTCAGAGCCTTAAAGCCAGGTGAGAGTGTTTACACTTTATTTGGTAGTCACTGAGCTGTGACTACAGGTTACGGAGCACAGGAATGACATGAGTGGAACAAATTTTAGGATGATTAACTTGGCAACAAGGTGTAGGATCGGCAGAAGGAGGTAGAGTTTGAAAGCCAGGTGTTAGAAGATTATAATACTAGTTAAGATGTGAAGCAATGAGAGTCTGAAACTATAAAGGTTGCAGTGGAAATAGAAAGGAAAACACTAGCTGAATAGAATACCCAGGCTCTGGTGGCCTGGGTGATACTTAATATACTAGTGATACTTATATACTAATATACTTAGTGATACTTAATATACTAATTCCTCCTCCCATTAAGAGTATGATACATTCTTCCTTCTCTTGTGATCCTATTATGTGTTGGCCACTTTACTACAGTTGGTTTCATTATCCCTACTTTATATATGAGAGCACTAAGGCTCACATAAATTAATAATTTCTAATGGTCATGCCAACAATAAGTGGCAGATTTGGAGTCATTTGAATTGCAATTGTGGGACTCCAAAGCCTTTGTTTTTTCCACTCACTGCTTAATCAGAGAAGGAAAATTCTTGAAGTCAGATTTCAGGAAGAATGAGTGGGAAAACAGAAAAAGCCAAAACAGTTTAAAAATAGGTTTTTATATTTTAAAAAATAAAAATGTAAAACAGCTTTTATAGACATATTACCAAAATTACCCATAGCAAATTTGTTACAAAACAGTTACACTGTTTACACAAGGTATTTGAACAACCTATCAGACTCATCTACTCATAAGGACTTGGGAGATTGTTGGGGAAGGTCCACTCATTGGGCAGAAATCAGGTTACAGAGAATAATTCACCAATCACTAAAATAAGAACATGTTACAGCACATAAACTTATTTTTCTTTTGTGATCTCAAAGAACAATGCAAACATTATCCACACCAGAGCCCAAGAAGTACATGTATCTGTTATTCCCACTTTATAAGTGAGGACATAAGACACCCTGTGAGTCAACTGCATAGCCCAGTCCTATGCTCAGACTACATAAATACTGCTAATGTTAACATTCTAGGTAACAAGTGGAAGAAAAAAATGTGATGCAGTAATGCCAGAGTGTTGCACTGGTCCTTATGGCTTCTTTGACAGCAGAATTAATTTCCTACCCGATTTAGTGAAGAATTTTAGACTATGAAATTAATGAGCATGAAAGGGAACTCTCTTCATTTCTTGGCCCCAAATGGCACAAAACTTAGATAAATTAAAATCTTGAGAAGGAGCATCCAAAATGGGAGGATCAATCTCCTTTAAAATACCTAATGAGTCCATCAGTGCTAGATTTCCATATATTTTAATAGTTGATTCTAAAATACATCTACCCTCACTAATCAACCACCACCCTTCAAAGTTGACTACATACACATACACATAATTTCCCAGTAATTGCTCCACAGAATTCAAGACCCAGGGTAAATATACCCTGTATATCACTAAATCAGGATTATGGTACACAAAAAGCGGCAACAATTTCTAGAGGTGTCTCAAACTTACTGTGAGATCTAGCCCATCCAAGCCTGATAGCAAGAGAGCAAATAAAAGCCACAGGCAGATGAAAGTCAATAACATTAGCAGGGCTGAAGCTGAGGAATTTATCTGCTGTTGGATACTGACAGCCTCTGGCTAACCAGGCATCTAGCATGATGTATTTTCACTTTAGATATAGGGGGAGGAGAGGAGAATGTTGCAATCATGGATGTTAACTCACTAAGAATTGAATGCAGGGCCTAGTTAAATTCCTAATGGAAGGAAAATACACAAGACTAGTGACTAGACTCACTGATTAATATATACGGTTGAAAGGTTTTTCTGGAAACAGGAACTAATCTAGCCTTCCCTTGAAATCTGGACATTGCACTAATATTGTTCCAGGATGGGAGAGACATTCAAAATTTTTTGTCATTTAACAGCTTTCTGATTTCAGTTTGTTAGCAAAAATAATACAAGTTTCCTCTAGAGACAGGCTTCCTTCCCTGTGACGGTAAGAGGAGAAACTAAATTGAGTTTGATATCTAAACATTTATGCCTACATGTGTAAACCAAAAACAACAAAAAGCCCAAACCAAAACGTCCCAGACTCTAGAGCAGTGCTGTTCAATAAAAATATAATGTGAACCACATATACAATTTGAAATTTTCTAATAGCAACTTTAAAAAAAAGTAATAGCCACCTGTGGCTAAGAGCTACGTATTGGGCAGTGCAGCCCTAGAATTCGACTTCAAAAAAAAAAAAAAAAGAACAAAGCAAACAAAACCCAATTTCAATAAAGAGGACGTTTAGAGTTGGGCTGTGATTGCTGATTTTTGGTGTCTGGAGAAAGGAGGCCCAGGAGTAAGAAAAAAGGAGAGGGCAGTGAAAAGAAGCGTGATTGCTGCATCTCCAAAGCCTGCTCTCCCCACCATGTTAGTCCAAGCGTTGAACGGCTGCCTAAAGGTGACGAGGTGTGCGGCCGATCCCAAGTGGTCACCGTCGCTTGGGCTTCAGAGCCCGCTTGCCCGGGGTTAGAGCCAGTGGGGTGGAGGACGCAGATTTCGGGGCTCCGCGGTGGAGCCGCCGGGGCGCCCTACCTGTCGAGCAGCGGGGTGTGAATGTGGAGGTGTTTCACGGCCACCTGAACGCGCCAGTCTGCGTGGCGGGCAGAAGACACGGTGCCGGACGCGCCGCGGCTCAGGTAGCGCAAGTCGGCGAGCTTGTGGTACGGGATGGTGGGCAGGGCGCTGCAGATGGCCTCCTCGTTCATGGTAGCGGGTGGCGCGGGCACTCAGGCAGCCGGTCGATTCCGGAAGTGCCCGTCGCTCCCGCGGCTCCACCCCCTGCGTGAGCAGGGTCGGCAGGCCCTACAGGCTGCTGGACACTAGGTCACGGGGCCGTCCATTCTCCACGCAGCCCACGCCAAGCCGCTGCTTATCCGGAGCCGGAGCAGACTCTTCTCTTCTAGAGACGGGTCAACTCCGCGGCGGCGGGGCGCACAAGGGAGGAGCTTCCTCTCTCCGACCTGGCCCTCCCAGGCGCTGCCAGCCACCCGAGCCCGCCTGTCGGAGCTCCTCCCTCCCCAGACTTCTCAGAAGACGTCAGCGGCGGATGCCGAGGCGGGGATGAGTGCCCATGGCCCGCGATCCTCCCAGCAAGGCTCCGGCCTCGGCCTGAGGCCCGAGATCTCCGCCTTGTGGCGCCCAGACCACGTGTGCCACACCCGCGGGGCTCGGGCGGGGCTTGGGAGTGGGGAAGTGAGCCAGGGGCGCTCAATTTGTCTTCTCTCCCTCCAACCCACTAGGTTGGAAAGGTTTTCTTTGGGGGAAATTTCCTCTCCGCAGCCTCACACCCAGTCAGCGGACCCTCCCACCCAGGAATAATCTCTGGTCCTATCGGCTCGTCTTCCGGGAGTCGTCAAACACCAGAGGTAGCGATGGCTGTGGCAGCTGCGGTTTCCTGACTCCGCGCCTGCGCAGAAAGCCCTTTGAGGGAGTGCGGTGGTGACTTACTAGGGCTCCGCACTTCTCAGCCAGGTGAGTCAGGTAGGGGTGTAGATTCACTTGCTTATCTGGACTCCAATCTAACCTCACTTCCAACTACTTCAGTCGTGTGGGAGTGGCTGATAAGCCTGTCGTCAGAGTTTAATCCTGTCTAAAAGTTCAGATGTTTAGTTCCTGTTGAGTGCTTCTCTACTAGTTACGTATTTTTCTGACTCTTTTTTTTTTTTTCTCTCCTGACGTCCATAATTATAGACAGAGTTTGAAAAGTAACCTTGAGAGAGTCCCTCCCTTGATTCCAGGTAAGACTGCAAACATTTCTTTCTTATAGATCTGGGAAGAATGCGGTGTTTAGTGCCAACCAAAAAAGACTGCAAAGATCTTTTTACCTTAAACAAACACTTTTCTACACCTGAAATGACTATTTTGCAAAGTGTGGTGCAAATATTATACACAATACCAAGTCCATGCTAGGCATTTAATGAATTCTAAAGCAAAAGTAATAGGGACTGCCTGACTTCAATCAGGGATTTCTGCCTACAGAAAATCAGTGCTTCCTGTATTTTTGTATTGCCTGAAATGAGAGTAGCAGTGTTACATTTTACAATAAATGGAAGCTGTAATGAAAGAGTGTGTTTTAAAATTTGATAATTTAAAATAAAATACTTAACTTTAAAGATATGGTCTGATGATCTGTGATTCATTCCTTAATAAGCTTTTTGCTACAAAAAGTGCTCAGAAAACTTTTCCCATTCATTCTTTCATCCAGTCAGTTTACAAACTAAGAATTCTAGAGAAAGAGAATAAAAATTAAGAAGTGAGGAAATGATCAAAATAATAATTCAAGAATTTTTGCCAGGACCAAAAGACAAAGATCTTCATATTGAAAGGGCCCACCAGCTACCCGCAGTGAATGAAAAAGGACCTATGTTAAAGCACACCATTAAAAAGATCAGAACACTAAGAATAAAGAGAAAATTCTAAAAGTTTTCAGAGGGAAGAAGCAGGAATAAACGGATGGGAATTAGAATGGCATTGGGTTTCTCAACAATAACACTTTTATGCTAAAACACTACAGTGAAATTTCAAGTTTTGTAAGACAATAACTTCCAACCTAGAATCCTATAGTCAAACTATCCATCAAGTATAAGAGTAGAATAAAAACATTTTCACATATACAAGGATGAAAACATTTATTTTCCATCCATCCATCCACCTTTTTTTTTTTTTTTTTTTTTTTTTAGGGAAAGTTACTAGAGGATGTGCTCCAACAAAACATGAGAGCAAGACAAGAAAGAGAAAGACATGGGATCCAGAAAAAAGGAACAGGAGAATGTGAAGGGAAATGCCAGGGTGAAAGATAAGTGGCAGAATTAGAGAACAGTCGTTTTCACTGGAGAAGGAAGATGGTAGACTCCAAGAAGAAAGACTGGTTAGTGTAATTGAATTTATTTAGATTACTAATTTTGAGTATTTGGGTAGTTATATTGATAGATGTTTGATAGATCTAATGAAATACATGATAAAATTCGAGAGAGAACTTAAAAAATATAAGCAAGTGAAAAAAGGAAGCAATTATTAATTCCATTAAAACTAAAAATTAGACAAGAATGGAAACAGCGTTTCTTCAACTGTTCTGTGGTGGTGAAAAGTTTAAAACTTTTTAGAGCTTCTGAAATACTAGTATATTATAAATCTCGAAGAGAGAACGTGCAGCATAGAACGCTATAAAATTTATTTATATTTTTAATTACATTACTTTAAAAATTTTAAAAATTAGTATTCACATGGTTCAAAATTTAAAAGTGTAACAGACAGATAATTCAATAGAAAATTAGGCAAAAGACCTAGATACTTCACGCAAGGATATATCTAAATAGCAAATAGCAAATGAATGTCAAAAGGTGCTCGACATCATCAGTCATTAGAGAACTATAAGTTAAAACCACAGTGCAATATCACTACACAAATACAAGAATAACTAAAATTAAAAAGACAGAATATAGCAAGTGTGGGTGAGGTTTTATAACAATTGGAACTCTTGTACATTGCTGGTGGGAGTGTCAATTGGTACAATCAATTTTGCAAACTGTATGGCAGTACTATTAAAATTGCATATATGCAGATCCTCAGCAATTCCTTGCCTAGGTATATGGACATGCATATACTAGAAAGTTTATAGTAGTGCTATTTATAATAGCTTCAAACTGGAAATTACCCAAATATCCATAAATAGTAGAATGGGTAAATAATTTGTGGCCCATTTACACAGTGGAATACTAAACAGCAATGATATTGAGCAGTATACAATATTGATGAATCACACAAATATAATACTGGATGAAAAAGCTAGACACAGAAGAGTATACATTTTATGAGTCAATTCCTATTAAGTACAAAAATAAGCAAAACTAGCCTATGCTTTTAGAAATTAGGATAATGTCTACTCTTGTAGAGTGGTCATAGTGACTAGAAGGGACATGATGAGGCCTCTGGGGTGATAGAAATGTTCTGTTTCTTTTTTTTTTTTTTTTTTTTTTTTGTGGTACGCGGGCCTCTCACTGTTGTGGCCTCTCCCGTTGCGGAGCACAGGCTCCGGACGCACAGGCGCAGTGGCCATGGCTCACGGGCCCAGCCGCTCCGCGGCATGTGGGATCTTCCCGGACCGGGGCACGAACCCGTGTCCCCTGCATCGGCAGGCGGATTCTCAACCACTGCGCCACCAGGGAAGCCCTGTTTCTTGATCTAGGACCTAGACTCTTGGTGCCAGTTACATGGGTATGTTCAGTTATGAAAATTCTTTGAGGTTACACAATATGCACTTTTCTGTATATATATATATATATATATATATATATATATATATGTTATATTTCAATAAAAGGTTAATAGGTTTAAATACAAAATAAATAATATATGTGGGTGTATATTATGTCTCTTACTTTTATTTAATTAGTATTACAGTATATACCTGTTCACCTTGCTTGTCTTTCACTTAGTAATCTATTTCGGATATCTTTCCTTAAAAATGCATAAAAAGCTTTCTCATCTTTTTTTTTTAAATGATGGATATACCATAATTTACCCCTCATTGGTGGACACTTAGCTGGTTTTCACATATTTACTATTACAAATTATGCTGCAATAAGTAATCGTTACATATGTCATTTCATACTTGTGCAAGTGTATCCATATATATGTCCTAGAAGCTGAACTGCTGGACAAAAGAGTTATGTTCATTTGTAATTTTGGTTTGTATTGTTGAATTGATCTTCCCTGAGGTTGTTCCAAATTTTTTTTTCTGCAGACAAATGAGAGTGCTGTTTCTCCACACACCTTCTTTCATTTCTTTTCGAGATAGTATAATGTTGATCTGCTGATTCCTGGATTTCAGTGCTTCTAAACTCATTTAAATGCTAAGATTCTTTTTATTGCAGACCTTCTAAATATCTGGCTTCAATTTGTTTATCACAACCTCAAACCTTAAGTTTTCATGATAGTTTCACCATTATACAGCTTAAAAAATATGTATTCTTAGTGATATGTACATTGTTTAATTAATGCTCATAATGAATGGCTAATGACAGAAAACCTAAAGAATACTGATGCTAAACTACATCAACTAAATGAGAAACAAAAAAAAATGAGAATAATTATGCAAATTAGGCTAAAAAACAAGCCTCACACCTATATGTTGAATTCATCTATTCAAAATTCTGTAGAATCATATTATGTCATATTTTCCATTTACTGAGAATAAAGGTTATTTATATCTGCATGTGCTATTTTAGGGACATGGTAGCTTGTAGTGGCATGCCTGAAATCTCTCATAGTCTGTTTTTTTGTTTTGTTTGTTTGTTTTTTTAAGCTTCAATGCCTTTTATTCCTGTAAGTGCTTTTTATTTATTTATTTTTCTAATTTTTTTTAAAAATTAATTTTTATTGGAGTATAGTTGCTTTACAATGTTGTGTTAGTTTCTACTGTACAGCAAAGTGAATCAGCTATATGT
>NC_041228.1:47444342-47459409 GCF_002837175.3 Physeter macrocephalus
AATGTCCATCGACAGAGGAATGGATAAAGAAGATGTGGTATATATATACAATGGAATATTAGCCATAAAAAGGAATGAAATTGGGTCATTTGTAGAGATATGGATGGAGCTAGAGACTGTCATAAAGAGTGAAGTAAGTCAGAAAGAGAAAAACAAATATCATATATTAACGTTTATATGTGGAATCTAGAAAAATGGTATAGATGATCTTATTTGCAAAGCAGAAATAGAGACACAGACGTAGAAAAGAAACGTATGGACACCAAGGGAGGAAGTTGGGGGGTGGGATGAATTGGGAGATTGGGATTGACATATATACACTATTGATACTATGTATAAAATAGATAACTAATGAGAACCTACTGTATATAACTCAAGGAACTCTACTCAATGCTCTGTGGTGACCTAAATGGGAAGGAAATCCAAAAAAAGAGGGGACATATCTCATAGTCTTTTAAATTAGAAACAAGACAGAAAAGTTGAAAAATAAACCACTTAAAAAAGTACAAATGCAAGAATTAAAAACATCTCATATTCTATTTTTTTCTATTTTTTCATCTGAAAACATCTGGTAACCATTGGCAGAAAATGGGTGATGGGTATGTGGGACCGCTCTGTATTATTTTTAGAACTTCCTGTGAGTCTATTATTATCTCCAAATAAAAAGTTTTAAAAAGTTGTACCTGGGTGTATTAGTTTCCAGGGACTGCCATAGCAAAGAACCACAAGAATTATAAAAAGGTATGTAAATGAGAAGTAAGCCTTCCTGATTCTTCAGATCTCCAGTTCACCTCCCCTAAGACAACAAATAAATTTAACAAATATTATGTGCCATAATGCTAGGTGCTGGAAATACAGGGATAACAAAAGACACATGGTCTCTGTCCTTAAAATGCTTTTAGTGTTCTAAGGGAGATAGAACCTAAGCATACAATTACAGTAGAGTGTGATAAATGTTCTGATAGGGAAGTCCAGGGCACACTCAGAAATTAGGGGAAAGAAGCATGCATGGTAATTTAATGAAGAGAGGTAAGGCAAACTGCCCAAAGTCATAGAGTTTTTAAATTACAGAGACATGATTCCTGCACAAATCTATTTGAATTAAAGCTCATATTCTTTCCGGGAACTGCTTGCTGTATCACTAGGGTATTACGTTTTCGTTTTCACTCTATAGATGTCTCAGGAGAGGAATTTAGTAGCAAGAGGGAATTTCCCAGCTACAAAAAGACAGTGATGGACAAAAATTTATTGTTAATGGACATTTCATGGGAAATTCCATTTTCTTTTGCTATTTTACTTGGCAGGTTTCCAAGAGTGTGGAAAGATATGTTACCAGTAGCTCAGTCTGCATTTAAAAATTTTAGCTCCTGAATTAAGCAGGATATTTTGCTTTTTCAAATGTCTTCAGAACTCAAAATTATTTTCTCCAGCTGTCACTCTTAGCTTGTAAGCAAAATATACTAAGATATATTTTTTAGGCAATACACACACACAGAGACAGACACACTTTTTTTTTCTGCTTTAGGCAGTGGCTATATGAAAGAGATTATAAGTTCAGTACCCTTTTTAGCATCCTTTTTTGGGCAAGCATAGACAAAGTTGCTTCCTGTTAGGAACTGGGCCGCACAGCAGGAGGTGAGCGGTGGGCAAGCAAGCAGAGCTTCATCTGCTGCTCCCCATCGCTCCACATCACTTGCCATCCCCCCCACCCAGTCCGTGGAAAAATTGTCTTTCATAAAACCTGTCCCTGGTGCCAAAAAGGTTGGGGACCACTAGTCTAGGTCATAACAGCGCCGGCTGGTGCAATTTGGAATCAGAAACATGACTGAAGCAGGGATCCAACGTCAGTAGCTGAACAGGTTGCCAGAGAGAACTCTAAGGTTTATTGGGAACTAAGGAACACTCAGGAAGCTTCTTTGACTTAATTTTTATAATTGTAAAAAGGAATAGAAATGTCTGCCCTGCCAGGGAAACATTGTTGCACAACTCCTGCCAAGGACACTATTCACACTGGGGAGGTGCCATTCATGTGAAATACGTTATTGAATGGGCCCCCTAGAGTTGTGTGATGTGGAGGCCCTATAGCCTACATATCTCCCAGGATTGTTCTGAGAGACTCAAGTTATACAATGAATATAAAAGAACTTTATAAGTTATAAACCTGTCAATCTATGTAAATAATAATAATAATAGTTATTTTCCTGGCCAGCTCTGCCCTTCAAGCAAAACATTCTTACCTAGTTTAAGAAAGAGAAAAGCAGCCCTTATTAGCTGGGAGCTGGCCTGGCACTCCCAATGAATCTGTGGCATTCTCCTGTTCAATATAAACACTTTCATAGCACACCAACCTCAGACAGGACTATTTTGTCACTGTAGTGGAGCAAGAAAAAATAAGACCACTTCATTATCATGTTTGAACAGACAGAGGTAAAAACATTGTTCAAACCACAAAAATGAGCAAACATTTCTCTTTCCTGGCTAATAATGAGTGCCTGCTTCTTTACCAATTATAGCTTTATCTCAATTTCATTATTCTCACTGTCTAGATATAAATTATTAAGATACCTGATCAGAGAATCACTCCTGCTTCCAGACAGCATCCAATGCAGGGAAGATACCTGTTTCCTTGAATGCTCCTCAGAATCACCTACAAGAAGTCCAAATCCTATAATAAATTATTTCTAACATCCTCTTACTGAGATGTCCTGATTCCTCATGGTACCATAACTCCTGCTTGCAATGAGTCAGTAAACCCAGATTTATAGAATTGCAGATGTGTTCCTGGTAGTCTTTGGATAGAGGACATTGGCAGATTCATAGAGCAGTTATTACCCAGCCTGGAGCCCTCACTATCTGCATTTCAGTTAAAGAACTCTTAACTTCTCTAGGGACTTGTCTATGGTGTTGGTTCTTTTTCATAGCCCAGAACTCCTGAGGAAGAGATTCTGATTGGCCATAATATCACCCTTCAAGTCCTTTGTGGATTATGGGGATATGGACATGAGGTACTGAATTTCTAAAACAGCAACAACAACAACAATATCAACAACAGCAATAATAACTAACACTTATAGGTTAAGAATCCGCCTGCGAATGCAGGGGGCATGGGTTCAAGCCCTGGTCCGGGAAGATCCCATACGCTGCGGAGCAACTAAGCTCGTGCACTACAACTACTGAGCCTGCTTTCTAGAGCCTGCAAGCCACAACTACTGAGCGCGCATGCCACAACTACTGCAGCCCATGTGCCTAGAGCCTGTGCTTCACAGCAAAGGGAAGCCACCGCAATGAGAAGCCCACACACAGCAACAAAGAGTAGGCCCCGCTCGCTGCAACTAGAGAAACACTGCACACAGCAACGAAGACACAATGCAGCCAATAAATAAATAAATAAATGTATTAAAAAAATATCTAACACTTATATAATGCTTGCTACGTGTCAGGGACTCTTCTGAGGAATTTCCATAGAGTAACTCAATTAGATGCTATTATCACTCTAACTTTACAGATGTGAGGCACAGAGATGTTAATTACTTGTGTAAGGTCCCACAGCTATTAAGAGGCATAGCCAGCAATTGAACAAAGGGAATTATATTGCTGTATTCTGAATCAGTTCAACTGTTCTCATGAAGTAATAGAGTACTGAGAGATGGAGTGTGAATGATTTGGCACCACTCAACACACTTTTATATGACGAGTTATTTTATATGTGAGCAAGGATATCTTTTAAAGAAGTTCAGTCTAGCAATCTTAAAGTGTTGATGTGTCTCTTTAATAATAGTGTCTTTTAGGAATAATTTAAACTTTATGGAACTAATTCCATTGGCTATAATTTGCTTTTTCTTTTACATATTAACATTTTAATTTGGCATTTATTGACGGTATGATGTGAATGGCTCTTTGGTATGTAGTATGGGACACAAGCTCTACACTGCTATCTATAGAATAAATAAGCTCTACACTGCTATCTACAAAAGTGATGACTAAAGTCTTTATATACATCATTTTTATCGTTTAGAAATCTTCCTTATTATAATAACAACTTGGAATTGGAATATAGTTGGCATTAACTGATCTGATTCTAGCAGAAAAATATGGAGCTTTGGCACCCAATGGAGTTAAAAGTCTCCTTCTTCATTAATCTATGTGCATGACCTCTTCAGTACTTTGTAATCTCAGTTGAGTCTCACTTCCTTCATCTATTAAATAGTGAAAATGATACTTTTCTTAAGGGTGTTAGGAGAATTAAATAGGACAATGTGCATAAGATTATACCCAATAAGTATTAGTTTTCTTTCTCAAAGTAAAATATTTGGGCCTTGCCAATTTTAGTCTAAGTGAGAATTATCAACTTTATGATTGTCAAGACTGGCTTATGAATTAGTGAAAAATGACTTAAAAACTGTGTAGCCATGCTCTTGTTTCAAATGTGATCTCTATGAAGACATGGGCCATATCTGTTTTGTTCAACAGTGCCTAGGACAATGAAAGTGATAATAAGACACCTACTATCACCTTAGGCTGTGGAAGGATGTTATGGCCAGTAGAAGACTGCAATTCTTGGGTGAAAAGCATGCAGAATTATCTGGTGTGTTCATTTCAAGTTTTTGTTTTTTCAAAGTTACAAGTTCATGTTTAAAAATTTAAGGCTTGGCCTTAATCACACATATAAAAACACGTTGACAGGATCATGTCTGGTTTTAACCCCAGTCTCTATTTTAGTACCTGCATTGCTTATCCTTACTGAAACTTACTTTCCTCATCCGTAAGGGAAGTACTTTATGAACTGTGACATATTAATTAATTTTAGTTTTGAATCATGGCTCTTCTTTAAGGTTTTCTTTGTTCTAGTTTAGTGTCATTTGAGGGTGAACACTGGACAAGGCACATATAGAAAAACACAGGGTATTTCCTGCTTTCCAGGAGTTTTAAGAAAGGAGAGAACAGTTTTTAGAGGCTTAGCACTTATTCCACCCTTGGATGTTTCCCTACTAACATGGTTTCTAAAATTACTCATCTGTGTGGAGCTCAATAAATATTTCTCCACTGACTAACATAAGACAGGCAGATCAAATAATTAGATGTAACGCTTTCATTCATACAATATAGCATGTTATCTTACACATGAAAATTGTCAAAATGTTCAAAGAGTAACCAAACTGGCTTTTAGGATCTAGCTGTGTCAGTCAGTTTTGGTTTATTATCTCTCTCCTCTGCCTGCTGTAACTTGTATTTATTTATGTAATCTTCATATGTAACTGCTAAACTGCAAGAGCTAGACACTATGGCTTTGAACGTAATGAAGTCCCAGTATGATTAAGGAATTGTTTTCTAATGCAACTCTCCCTAAACCTCAAAACATTTGAATAATTCTATAGTCCTCCATTTGTCTCAGTTACTGCTCAGAGCACTAATGCAGCAGGTTGTGTGCCTAGGCATTATGGGGTACTTGCTTTCACTGTTGAGCTTTCTAACACTACAAATAAAACATAGATTATTCAGAAAGTAAAAAGGTTCAACATCTTCCCACAAAAAGGATGATGAAGATATTTCATTAATTAGCTCTTAAACACAAAACAACCGATAACAGGATACCTATTGATTTATGAGATAAAAAATTTCCTTTGAAAAGATAAATATTGATGCCATATACTGGTGATGAAGTGGAGCCTAGGGTGTGGGGATGAGGCCAGCTAGCAGGCATTGTCTGAGTCAGAACCTTGAGCTGGGTCAGGAGGTATAGACCTTAAAACTCTATTGTTGATCACTGATCCTGGGAGTGAATGACAGCATCCTGTGAGATTTCTGAGTCAGTTCTGAAGTAGGTTCTCATTCAAGTTGGGCAAACATGTAAGAGCAATATATAATTGCTTGGGCACCAGCCCAACCTGGAGTTGATGCTTAGGATGAGGTAGGTAAACAGAGACTAAAGGATCAATTTTTTAAACCAATGAGAAAATTGCTAAAGTTGCTTTACTCAGGGCAGGCGTTGTGGGATGCAGAGTACAACTGAGGAGTGGTTTATCCTTAATTCTTAAGTGTGCTAAAAGTAGATGTGCAGTTTTATTATATGGTATTTTGGGTCAGTAATGATAGTCTTACATACATGTCTGCTTCTATATGTTACTTATACATTATATATATTACATATATGTATCTATATATTACATTAGCTCATACATGTACATTGTATAAAATTTAGAAGAATCAAAAGGGGTATAGTGAAAAGTTAGTCTCTACCCCTTTCTATGCCTCCCAGCCACCAATTTCCCTCCTGGAAGGTGAATTACAATTGCCAGTCTCACTTCCTCCTTTCATGCTCTTTGTTCTAGCCGTTTAATCTCCCCAAGCCCAAGGGCTCCTGCTCAGAAATTTTCCAGCTTCTGCATTTTCCTGTCTGGTTAAATTTAACTTTATTTACCTATCTTTCAAAGCCTCAATGCTTTATTTATTCTTCTTTAATTTCTTTTTTCCAGTTCTCCTAACAAGCTCCCTATGTCTCATTCCTACATGTACTTGTTCTCACTTCTCATTCATGATCTTCTCTCTTCTCTAGTCTATCTGAAATTTCTGCTTCTTTGAGACTGAAGTCAGACCCTATTTCTTCTGACTGCTCCACCCACCCCCATTGATTTCCTTCTCTGAACTCCTAGGCATCTACAAAGTGGGTTATACTTCAGTATTCCAAAATGATGCCAAAATATGTTAAATAAAATATTAAGTTGCATTATTTGGCTGGAACTATATAAATCCAAAGAGGCAAAGAGCTTAGCTCAAAGCTATCAGCTGTTACAATTATCTTTGATTAATGAAAAAAATTAACATACAGAATTTTTCAAAATATGGTTCTTGGGGGGAAAGAGAAAAAGGAGTACTTGCTGGGGAGAAGTTGCAAACCACTAAATGTACACACATCTAATACTTAACTATGTAGTCAAGTGGTTGAGAGCATGATCTTTGAAGTCAGGCACACCTAGGTTTGACACTGTCTGATCTTTTGGAGCCTTGGTTTCTCAACAAGGAAATGAGTTAGCAAGTAAAGCACTCAGCACAATGCCTACTGTATAGTAAATGTTCAATAAATGTTATGTGTTGTTGTTGTTAAATCTTATTTGCTATTTTGTAAGGTTTGTCTCCTGTGTTGGGCAGAATAGTTGACCCTCTTCCCCCTCCAAATGTCCACATCCTAATCACCAGAGCCTCTGAATGTTACCTTACATGGCAAAAGGGACTTTGCAGATGTGATTAAATCAAAGATATTAAAATAGGGAACTTATTCTGGATTATCAGGTAGACCCAGTATAATCACAAGGATCCTTTATAGATGGAAGGCGAAGGCAGAAGATTCAGGGAAGAAGAATCAGTGTCAGAGTTAGAGTGATTTGATGTGAGAAGGAGTCAACGTGCTGTTGCAGGCTTTGAAGATGGAAGAAGAGCCAAGGAATACTGGCATATAAAAAGAAGCTGGAAAACATAAAGAAAGGGATTGTCTCCCAGAGCCACCAGAAAGGCTTTTAGCCTAGTAAGATCTGGTTCAGATTTGTGACCCCTAGAATTCTAAGATAATAAGTTTGTGTTGTTTTAAGCCACTAAGCTAGTGGTAATTAATAAAGCATCAATAGGAAATGAGTGTGCCTCCCCAGCTGAAGACCGATTTCGTAAAGCTCATAGTGTCCAGAGTAGTGTGGGATGGGAACATAAATGAATAAATTGGGTTTACTGAGGGTTCCAGCAGAGAGGCATAGCAACTTGTAAATTGCCCTTTATAGTGAAGAAGAGGAAATCAGAGTTAGCTACAAGCGAGGTCTCTTTCTAAATGTGGATTTCCATTACAATATAAATTTAAAATACTGGGGAAATTCCCTATCTCACTGCCAGGGAAAGATCCCAACAGGCCATAAATTCATCTATACTCCAGTCAGGTTTTCCCCCTAAGTGTCCTTGCCTCTCTTACTTACTGCTAATTTACAAGATCAGTAATAATCACTATCATGCACTGGGTGCACAGTCTGTGTCAGGCATTGTGCTAAATGTTTTATACACGTTATCATATTTAATCCTCACAAAATTCCCATGGTGGTAAAAAGAAATGTAGTACCTTGTTTTTCAAAGTTCAGGTCATGAGTCTCAGTGGAAATTGAAATCAGTTTGGTGAGGATTGACAAGTAATTTTAAACAATAAAGTACAGTAGAAAAATACCAGTGTACTGCACGAAACGAATTAGTATATTTTCATAAAATTTGGTTTCAATTATACATATAATAAAGACTCTTAAGTTATAGGTGAGTCTTAATAAAATATATATGTATTGGGTTGTGTTGTAGAACATATTTCTTACTATGGGTCATAGTAAAAATATTTCTTATAGTGGGTTACATTTAAAAATTTTTAAAGCCACCAGTAAAGTGGTTAAGAGTACAGGCTCTAGCAAAAAGGTTACCTTGGTTTAATCCTAGTTCTTTGTCTTACCAGGTCTGTGATCTTGAGCGGGTTACTTGTTCTCTCACTCAGTTACCTTGTCTCCTTGGGTCTCACCTCACAGGGTCTTTTGGAGGATTAAATAGGTGAATCTAAGTAAAGCAGTTTGAACAGTGCTTTAGTAGCAAACACTCAGATACTGTTACTTTCCCAATGTTACCTGGTTAGCAAGTGGCAGAACTGGGCAGATTCCTGTTCTGTCTGATAAAGTTTAGTCTTGAGTTTGAAATCAAAGGTAATTTCAAGCTAACTTAGGTGTCCCCTCAAAACAAAGAACAAAATAAGTCTCCCTTTACAGTAAGTTACCAGCAAATTAAAAATATGGGAACCCTCATCTTCTCAGGATGTTGGCCTATGTTGGCAGTCTGTCTCTGAGAGAGTACAGGTTTTCTGTCTTGTTCTGCTCTGAGTTACAGGAGAAGAATATGTGGAAGGCACTAGGTTGTTTGACATATAGAACAAACTGGTGACTCACATAAAACTTTACCATAGGATCACCATATCAATTATTACATCTACAAGGAATCAGGTAAAGGAGGAAATCCTGCAAGAATCTGGAGGGAGGCCTTCAGTCTAAAAGTCTGTGAGATGACTGGTTTTGTTATTGGTTGTATTTGTCTTTTGTTTTTTTTCTGCTCTGTTTCCTCCCTCTGCTCCAGCAGGCAGCTGAGGCATTTTATCAATTTCTTAAAAAATTTTCTGACGCTACTTGGTGTTACATGCTTTGAGTGTTGGTTGAAATATATAGCCAGGCTATACTGCTTTCATAGGCTCTGAAAATTTAAGACTTTAAGAAGCTAATGAGTCTCTTAAGTTATGCGTAAGCCTTAGTTGCTGAAAATTATTCTGGGCCTTTAAACTGCTGATTTTTATATTCAGCCAACAGCCAATTTAAAAATGAATTCCATACTACCTCCAATTTGCTTGATTGTAGAGTAATTTTATATCTAGTTAAGGTTTTGTTGGAATATGTATTTCTAGATTTTACAATTTGGGAAGTGTGTGAATCCAACCTCTCTACCAGGATCTGGCAGGGAGTTAGCAGTGTTTTGAACCATCAGGGAAAGGAAGTAGATATATTCAGCACCCTGCCCCATCTCAACACATTCATTTTCTCATCTTAGTAGTGGTAATCTTTCATTTGTTATTTTGGTTTGAATGTTGTTTGTAGCATATGGCCCTAATGCCTTAGAGCTCTAAGTAGAAGGGAAAGTAGTGCTAATAATTCCCTGACGGAGACGTACCCCTTCTTCCCCCACTTCTTTGCTCTTGAAGGTTATGATTTCTCTTTTATAATTTATTTATACTTTTTAAAAGAGCAGTTTGAGGTTCACAGCAAAATTGTGGGGAAGGTACAGGAATTTCCCTTATATTCACTGCCCCTGCACATGCATAGCCTCCCCTATCATCAGCATCACCCGACCAGAGTGGTTCTTTTGTTACAACTGTTTAACCTACATTGACACGTCATAATCACTCAGAGTCCATAGTTTACATTACAGTTAATTCTTGGTATTGCGCATCCTGTGGGTCTGGACAAATATATAATGGAATATATCTATCATTATTGTATCATATAGTATAGTTTCACTGCACTAAAAACCCTCTGTACTCCACCTAGTCATCCCTCCCACTTCCCCAACCCTCAGCAACCACTGATCTTTTACTGTCTCTATAGTTTTGCTTTCTCCAGAATGTCATGTAGTTGGAATCATACAGTATGTAGTGTTTTTGGATTGAATTCTTTCACTTGGTAATATACATTGAAGTTTCCTTCATGTCTTTTAATGGCTTGATAGCTCATTTCTTTTTAGTAGGGAATAATATTCCATTGTCTGGATGTACCACAGTTTATTTATCCATTTATCTACTGAAGAACATCTTGGTTGCTTCCAAGTTTCAGAAATTATGAATAAAACTGCTGTAAACATCCATCTGCAGGTTTTTGTGTGGACCTAAGTTTTCAGCTCCTTTGGGTAAATATCAAGAAAAGAAATGGCTGGATCGTATGGTAAGAATATGTTTAGTTTTGTAAGAAGCAGTCAAACTCTCTTCCTAAGTGGCTGTACCACTCTCTATTTTTAAGTCTATGAACAATCTTTGAGGTCAACAGTGGCATAAATCAATAAGCATGTGCATGTGTGGTCACTTGGTGGGTATACTTTTGTAAGGCACTCTGTGGAGGTGGTTATTAATCTCTAGGCATGAGATTCCAGCAACTGAACCCAAGCTTCTGCAATCCCATCTAAGACATATTTGTGAAAGGTCTAAAGGGGCTGAACTGTGCATCTCACTGGTCTCCAGTGTGCAGGTACCTGGGAATTGCAGTAAGGATTGAGGAAGTGGCCTCACAAGGGTGCATGGTGGATGGTTATTGGCTTTGTGAGAACAAAGAAAAACCAGAAATATGTTGGTCTTTTAGGGGGAGCTTAGTGTTCCTTTCTGACAAGCACTGTACCTTCTCACACCTGCCTTCTCATGGCAGGGACATTTTATTGGCCCACAGATGCTCTGAGAGGAAAGGAGTTAAAAGTCAGAGCCCATGCTGGTTGGGCTTTGGGGACACTCTTTCTGTTAAGAGCCTGGAGAGGTAAGTGAGAAGGCTGCAGTGTTATCATTTTTTACTGTCCCCCATTTGCATGGTGCATTTAGAAATGAATATATTTGCTTATTGGACAGATACTCTTTACCCATGTGTGTTAGAGAGTAATAGAAGCACATAATCTAGTTAACATTGCTTTTAAAAAGCAATATAGCTCTCTAATAAGATAAGTCCACTTAAAATGAAAAGTTTTAATGATAAAAATGTTGGGATTCGAGGATACCCCAAAATAATATCTTTCTTATTCTTTTGAACTTGGAGCCAAATGAGAGATGAATTCAGTAGTCAGCAGACAGTGCTGAACAGCACTGGACTAAGCACACACACACACAGCCTCCGTGCAGCCTCAGTGGACTTGTTAACTTTGTCTCTGAATCACATCAACCAGCTCAGTTCCCAGCACAGCTGGACAACTGCCAGCCACTCTGGAGGGGGCAGGCCCCTCACCACATGGTAGAGAATGGAGGGAATTTATTAACTTATTCAAAAAGTATTTATTTATTGAGCATTCTATGAATGCTAGCATCTTTCTACATGCTTGAGACAGAGCAGTGAAGAAAAGAGAAAAAGTCTTTGCTCTCCTGCATGGTTTTATTTACTCGTTTATGGAGGTCAGGGATGGGGAGGTAAAAGGGGGCAATAGAGAGAATAAAGAAATGCATGCCTCTGACTGACATACTGGCTCTGAAAAGACTGAGAAAGTTCCTGTGAAATGTCTTGGTTTCTTGTCCTAATTCAGTTATCAGATAATTCCTGAGCCTATAAGGGAGGGAGAAGTGGCAAGAAATACTAGTATGGTCCTTTAAGTAAACACGAGGCAAGGGAATGGAGGTTCTCTTCCAATAAAAAATAATGTTTGTACATAAAAATTCAACAGATGTGGGTAAATGGAGTAAGTGAACGTTTTCTGTGTTCTGCCTATGTTTTCCTCTAAGAGTTTTATAGTGTCCAGTCTTACACTTAGGTCTCTAATCCATTTTGAGTTTATTTTTGTGTATGGTGTTAGGGAGTGTTCTAATCTCATTCTTTTACATGTAGCTGTCCAGTTCTCCCAGCACAACTTATTGAAGAGACTGTCTTTTCTCCATTGTATATCCTTGCCTCCTTTGTCATAGATTAGTTGACCATAGGTGTGTGGGTTTATCTCTGGGCTTTCTATCCTGTTACATTGATCTATATTTCTGTTTTTGTGCCAGTACCATATTGTCTTGAAAACTGTAACTTTGTACTATAGTCTGAAGTCCAGGAGCCTGATTCCTCCAGCTCCATTTTTTTCCCTCAAGACCGCTTTGGCTATTCGAGGTCTTTTATGTCTCCATACAAATTTTAAGATTTTTTGTTCTAGTTCTGTAAAGAATGCCTTTGGTAATTTGATAGGGATTGCATTGAATCTGTAGATTGCTTTGGGCAGTATAGTCATTTTCACAATATTGATTCTTCCAATCCAAGAAGATGGTATATCTCTCCATCTGTTTGTTTCTTCTTTAATTTCTCTCATCAGTGTCTTATAGTTTTCTGCTTACAGGTCTTTTGTCTCCCTAGGTAGTTTTATTCCTAGGTGTTTTATTCTTTTCTTGCAATGGTAAATGGGAGTGTTTCCTTAATTTCTCTTTCAGATTTTTCATCATTAGAGTATAGGAATGCAAGAGATTTCTGTGCATTAATTTTGTATCCTGCTACTCTACTGAATTCATTGATTCACTGTAGTAGTTTTCTGGTGGCATCTTTAGAATTCTCTATGTATAGTATCATGTCATGTGCAAACAGTGAGAGTTTTACTTCTTCTTTTCCAATTTGTATTCCTTTTATTTATTTTTCTTCTCTGATTGCTGTGGATAAGACTTCCAAAACTATGTGGAATAATACTGGTGAGAGTGGACATCCTTGTCTTGATCCTGATCTTAGAGGAAATGGTTTCAGTTTTTCACCATTGAGAATGATGTTTGCTGTGGGTTTGTTGTATATGGCCTTTATTATGTTGAGGTAGGTTCCCTCTATGCCCACTTTCTGGAGAGTTTTTATCATAACTGGGTGTTGAATTTTGTCAAAACCTTTTTCTGCCTCTATTGAAATGATCATATGGTTTTTATTCTTCAATTTGTTAATATGGTTTATCATATTGATTGATTTACGTATATTGAAGAATCCTTGCATCCATGGGATAAATCCCACTTGATCATGGTTGGATAAGACTTCCAAAACTATGTGGAATAATACTGGTGAGAGTGGACATCCTTGTCTTGATCCTGATCTTAGAGGAAATGGTTTCAGTTTTTCACCATTGAGAATGATGTTTGCTGTGGGTTTGTTGTATATGGCCTTTATTATGTTGAGGTAGGTTCCCTCTATGCCCACTTTCTGGAGAGTTTTTATCATAACTGGGTGTTGAATTTTGTCAAAACCTTTTTCTGCCTCTATTGAAATGATCATATGGTTTTTATTCTTCAATTTGTTAATATGGTTTATCATATTGATTGATTTACGTATATTGAAGAATCCTTGCATCCATGGGATAAATCCCACTTGATCATGGTGTATGATCCTTTTAATGTGTTGTTGGATTCTGTTTGCTAGTATTTTGTTGAGGTTTTTGCATCTATATTCATCAGTGATACTGGTCTGTAATTTTCTTTTTTTGTAGTATCTTTGTTTGGTTTTGGTATCAGGGTGATGGTAGCCTCATAGAATGAGTTTGGGAGTGTTCCTTCCTGCACAATATTTTGGAAGAGTTCTAGAAGGATGGGTGTCAGGTCTTCTCTAAATGTTTGATAGAATTCACCTGTGAAGCCATCTGGTCTTGGACTTTTGTTTGTTGGAAGATATTTAATCAGAGTTTCAATTCATTGCTTATGATTGGTGTGTTCATATTTTCTATTTCTTCCTGGTTCAGTCTTGGAAGTTTATACTTTCTAAGAATTTGTCCATTTCTTCTAGGCTGTCCATTTTATTGGCATAGAGTTGCTTGTAGTAGTCTCTTAGGATGCTTTGTATTTCTGTGGTGTCTGTTGTAACTTCTTTTTCATTTCTAATTTTATTGATTTGAGTCCTCTCCCTCTTTTTCTTGACGACTCTGGCTAATGGTTTATCAATTTTGTTTATCTTCTCAATGAACCAGCTTTTAGTTTTATTGATCTTTGCTTTTGTTTTCTTTGTTTCTATTTCATTTAATTCTGCTTTGATCTTTATGATTTCTTTCCTTCTGCTAACTTTGGGTTTTGTTTGTTCTTCTTTCTCTAGTTCTTTTAGGTGTAAAGTTAGATTGTTTGTTTGAGATGTTTGTTGTTTCTTGATGTAGGATTGTATTGCTATAAACATCCCTCTTAGAACTGATTTTGCTGCATCCTGTAGGTTTTGGATCGTCATGTTTTCATTGTCGTTTGTCTCTAGGTATTTTTTTAATTTCCTCTTTGATTTCTTCAGTGATCTCTTGGTTATTTAGTAACGTATTGTTTAGCCTCCATGTGTTTGTGTTTTTTACGTTTTTTTCCCTGTTATTGATTTCTCATCTCATAGTGTGGTGGTCAGAAAAGACGCTTGATATGATTTCAATTTTTGTAAATTATCTGAGGCTTGATTTGCAACCCAAGATGTGCTGTATCCTGGAGAATGTTCCGTGTGCACTTGAGAAGAAAGTGTAATCTGCTGTTTTTGGATGGAATGTCTTATAAATATCAATGAAATCTATCTGGACCAATCTGTCATTTAAGCTTGTGTTTCCTTATTAATTTTCTGTTTGAACGATCTGTCCATTGGTTTTAGTGAGGTGTTAAAGTCCCCCACTATTATTGTGTTACTGTCAGTTTCCTCTTTCATAGCTGTCAGCAGTTGCCTTATGTATTCAAGTGCTCCTATGTTGGGTGCATATATATGTATAATTGTTATATCTTCTTCTTGGATTTATCCCTTGATCATTATGTAGTGTCCTTTCTTGTCTCTTGTAACATTATTTTAAAGTCTTATTTATCTGATATGAGTATTGCTACTCCAGC
>NC_041228.1:47459865-47470941 GCF_002837175.3 Physeter macrocephalus
CTCTGCTGCGGCCTTTCCCGTTGCGGAGGACAGGCTCCGGACGCGCAGGCTCAGCGGCCATGGCTCACGGGCCCAGCCGCTCCGCGGCACGTGGGATCCTCCCAGACCGGGGCGCGAACCCAGTTCCCCTGCATCGGCAGGCGGACGCACAACCACTGCGCCACCAGGGAAGCCCTAAGATAATTATTGATATGTATGTTACTATGACCATTTTCTTAACTGTTTTGGGTTTGTTTTTGTAGGTCCTTTTCTTCTCTTGTGTTTCCCACTTAGAGAAGTTCCTTTAGCATTTGTTGTAGAGCTGGTTTGGTGGTGCTGAATTCTCTTAGCTTTTGCTTGTCTGTAAAGCTTTTGATTTCGCCATTGAATCTGAATGTGATCCTTGCTGGGTAGAGTAATCTCGGTTGTTGGTTCTTCCCTTTCATCACTTTAAATATGTCATTCCACTCCATTCTGGCTTGTAGAGTTTCTGCTGAGAAATCAGCTGTTAACCTTATGGGAGTTCCCTTTTATGTTTTTTATCATTTTTCCCTTGCTGCTTTTAAGAATTTTCTTTGTCTTTAATTTTTGCCAATTTGATTGCTATGCATCTCTGCATGTTTCTCCTTGGGTTTTTCCTGTATGGGACTCACTGCACTTCCTGGACTTTGGTGGCTATTTCCTTTACCATGTTAGGGAATTTTTAACTATAATCTTTTCAAATATTTTCTCGGGTCCTTTCTCTCTCTTCTTCTTCTTCTGGGACCCCTATAATGCGAATGCTGTTGCATTTAATGTTGTCCCAGAGCTCTCTTAGGCTGTCTTCATTTCTTTTCATTCTTTTTTCTTTATTCTGTTCCACAGCAGTGAATTCCATCATTCTGTCTTCCAGGTCACTTATCCGTTCTTCTGCCTCAGTTATTCTGCTATTGATTCCTTCTAGTGTAGTTTTCATTTCAGTTACTGTATTGTTCATCTCTATTTGTTTGTTCTTTAATTTTTCTAGGTCTTTGTAAAACATTTCTTGCATCTTCTGGATCTTTGCCTCCATTCTCTTTCTGAGGTCTTGGATCATCTTCACTCTCATTATTCTGAATTGTTTTTCTGGAAGGTTGCCTATCTCCACTTCATTTAGTTGCTTTTCTGGGGTTTTATCTTGTTCCTTCATCTGGTATATAGCCCTCTGCCTTTTCATGGTGTCTATCTTTCTGTGAATGTGGTTTTTGTTCCACAGGGTGCAGGACTGTAGTTCTTCTTGCTTCTGCTGTCTGCCCTCTGGTGCATTAGGCTATCTAAGAGGCTTGTGCCAATTTCCTGATGTGAGGGAGTGGTGATGGGTATAGCTGGGTGTTGCTCTGGTGGGCAAAGCTCAGTAAAACTTTAATCTGCTTGTCTGCTGATGGATGGGCTCGGTTCCCTCCTGTTGGTTGTTTGGCCTGAGGTGACCCAACACTGGAGCCTTCCTGGGCTCTTTGGTGGGGCTAATGGCAGACTCTGGGAGGGCTCACTCAAAGGACTACTACCCAGAACTTCTGCTGCCAGTGTCCTTGTCCTCACGGTGAGCCACAGACACCCCCCACCAACACTAGCAGATAGGTCTGGTTCAGTCTCCTATGGGGTCACTGCTCCTTCCCCTGGGTCCTGATGCACACGGTACTTTGTGTGTGCCCTCCAAGAGTGGAGTCTCTGTTTTCCTCAGTGCTGTCGAATTCCTTTAATCAAATCCCTCTAGCCTTCAAAGTCTGATTCTCTAAGAATTCTTCCTTCCTTTGCCAGACCCCAGGTTGGGAAGCCTGACGTGGGGCTCAGAACATTCACTTCAGTGGGTGGACTTCTGTGGTATGTGTTCTCCAGTTTGTGAGTCACCCACCCAGCAGTTATGGGATTTGATTTTGTTGTGATTGCACCCCTCCTACCATCTCATTGTGGCTTCTCCTTTGTCTTTGGATGTGGGGTATCTTTTTTGGTGAGTTCCAGTGTCTTCCGGTGGATGATTGTTCAGCAGCTGTCATACAAAATTTATACCTTCCCTAAATGAGCTCAAGAGCTGATACTAAAAAACAGCACCTAGGAAATCACCCTACATATAGTAGAATCATACTGATAAAAATAAAGATTGATGACAGTCACAAGAGCTTAGAAGACACCCTGAGATCAATAACAATTTCATCCACATTTCCACTCCTCTTCTACACCAAAGGCCTCTGGATGGCATTTGTCTTCAATGACATATTCAACTCAAGTCCATAAATGATGAGAATGCAAACGTTCAGAAAGAATCCATTCAAAGTTTTCATGATATCTCCCAATCTGTCACCATTCTGCATTGAGCACGCCAGGATCCAGGGGGCAACGGCAGCAGCAGTGAAGCAGCTTCTGCTGGTGCTGGTGCTGCAGCAGCAGGGGGGGCAGCGGCGGCAGCGTTGGGGCTGAGGGCAGCAAAGACAGGCAGGCAGCCTGCTGGGGGAAGAGGAAACAGCCGGAGGGGACTTGGGGTGGGTGGGCCGGGCCGGGCCACCTGAGGTACAACAAAGCCGGCAGTGAAGAGGGTGGCTGAGGGGACCAAGAAGGAGACTGATGCGGGGCTGGGAGGGGGCCGAGGGCTGCGCTGCTGGGCTTTGAGGACAGTGACCCTGGGCACACAGGAGAGGCCCTGTGGCCACAGCCACTGTCGTGAAGGCCCCTACTGGAGGAAGGTGTGCCCCCATGGCTGCTGGAGCTGCAACTATTACTCAGAGAGCTGCACAGGCCTTGGCCTTGGCCTCCTGGTGCTGGGGCTGCCACTGCTGCAGGGGTTGCTGCTACAGTTGCCACTGCTGGGGCCGAGGCTTCTGCACAGAGACATCGCTTTTGCTGCCTCCACTCTCGCTCACACACGTTCACACCCCCAAGGACGAGGGGAGAGGCCTCCAGCATTTATTTTGCTAGATTCTTTTATGATGGTCAGTGTGAGGTGATAACTCATTGTGGATTTGACTTGCATTTCTCTAATGATTAGTGATGTTGAGCATCCTTTCATGAGTTTGTAGGCAATCTGTATATCTTCTTTGGAGAAATGTCTATTTAGGTCTTCTTCCCATTTTTGGATTTGGTTCTTTGTTTTTGTGATATTGAGCTGCATGAGCTGCTGGTATATTTTGGAGATTAATCCTTTGTCTGTTGCTTCATATGCAAATATTTTCTCCCATTCTGAGTGTGTCTTTTGGTCTTGTTTATGATTTCCTTTTCTGTGAAAAAGTTTTAATTTTCCTTAGGTCCCATTTGTTTATTTTTGTTTTTATATCTATTTCTCTAGGAGGTGGGTCAAAAAGGATCTTGCTGTGATTTACGCCATAGAGGGTTCTGCCTATGTTTTCCTCTAAGAGTTTTATAGTGTCTGGCCTTAAATTTAGGTCTTTAATCCATTTGGAGTTTATTTTTGTGTATGGTGTTAAGGAGTGTTCTAATTTCATTCTTTTACATGAGGCTGTCCAGTTTTCCCGGCACCACTTATTGAAGAGGCTGTCTTTTCTCCATTGTATATTCTTGCCTCCTTTATCAAAGATAAGGTGACCATATGTGTGTGGGTTTTTCTTTGGGCTTCTATCCTGTCCCATGGATCTAGATTTCTGTTTTTGTGCCAGTACCATACTCTTTGATTACTGTAGCTTTGTCGTATAGTCTGAAGTCAGGGAGCCTGATTCCTCCAACTCCATTTTTCTTTCTCAAGATAGCTTTGGCTATTCAGGGTCTTTTGCATTTCCATACAAATTGTGAAGTTTTTTGTTCTAGTTCTGTGAAAAATGTCATTTGTAATTCGATAGGGATTGCATTGAATCTGTAGATTGTTTGGGGTAGTATAGTCATTTTCACAATGTTGATCCTTCGAATCCAAGAACATGGTATATCTCTCCATCTGTTTGTATCATCTTAATTTCTTTCATCAGTGTCTTATAGTTTTCTGCATACAGGTCTTTTGTCTCTTTAGGTAGATTTATTCCTAGGTATTTTATTCTTTTTGTTGCAATGGTAAATGGGAATGTTTCCTTAATTTCTCTTTGACATTTTTTGGTGTTAGTATATAGGAATGCAAGAGATTTCTGTGCATTAATATTGTATCCTGCTACTTTACCAAATTCATTGATTAGCTCTAGTAGTTTTCTGGTGGCATCTTTAAGATTCTCTATGTATAGTATCATGTCATCTGCAAACAGTGACATTTTTACTTCTTCTTTTCTGATTTGGATTCCTTTTATTTCTTTTTCTTCTCTGATTGCCGTGGCTAAAACTTCCGAAAGTATGTGGAATAATAGTGCTTAGAGTGGGCAACCTTGCCTTTTTCCTGAACTTAGAGGCAATGCTTTCAGTTTTTCACCATTGAGAATGAAGTTGGCTGTGGATTTGTCATATATGGCTTTTATTATGTTGACGTAGGTTCTCTCTATGCCTACTTCCTGGAAAGTTTTTTTCATAACTGGGTGTTGAATATTTTCTAAAGCTTTTCCTGCATTTATTGAGATTATCATATTTTTTTTTCCTTCAATATGTTAATATGGTATATCACATTGATTGATTTGCATATACTGAAGAATCTTTGCATCCCTGAGATAAATCCCACTTGATCATGGTATATTATCCTTTTAATGGGCTGTTGAATTCTGTTTACTAGTATTTTGTTGAGGATTTTTGCATCTATGTTCATTAGTGATATTGGCCTGTAGTTTTCTTATTTTGTGACATCTTTGTCTGGTTTTGGTATCAGGGTGATGGTGGTCTTGTAGAATTAATTTGGGAGTGTTTCTCCCTCTGCTATATTTTGGAAGAGTTTGAGAAGGATAGGTGTTAGATGTTCTCTAAATGTCTGATAGAATTCACCTGTGAAGCCATCTGGTCATGGACTTTTGTTTGTTGGAAGATTTGTTTTAAATAAATTTATTTATTTATTTTTGGCTGTGTTCCACCTTCATTGCTGTGCATGACTTTCTCTAATTGCAGTGAGTGATGGCTACACTTTGTAATGGTGTGTGGGCTTCTCACTGCAGTAGCTTCTCTTGTTGCAGAGCACAGGCTGTAGGCATGTGGGCTTCAGTAGTTGTGGTGTGTGGGCTCAGTAGTTGTGGCTTTTGGTCTCTACAGTGCAGGCTCAGTAGTTGTGGCACATGCACTTAGTTGCTCCTTGGCAACTAAGATGTGGGATCTTCCCAGACAAGGGCTTAAGCCCGTGTCGCCTGCATTGGCACACAGATTCTTAACTACTGTGCTGCCAGGGAAGTCCATGTTGGAAGATTTTAATCACAGTTTCAATCTCAGTGCTTGTGATTGGTCTGTTCATATTTTCTATTTCTTTTTGGTTCACTCTTGAAAGGGTGTTCTTTTTTAAGAATTGTCCATTTCTTCCAGGTTGTCCATTTTATTGGCATATAGTTGCTTGTAGTAATCTCTCATGATCCTTTGTATTGCTGCAGTGTCGGTTGTTATTTCTCCTTTTTCATTTCTAATTCTGTTGATGTCAGTCTTCTCCCTTTTTTTCTTGATGAGTCTGGCTAATAGTTCATCAATTTTGTTTACCTTCTCAAAGAACCAGCTTTTAGTTTTATTGATCTTTGCTATAGTTTCCTTCATTACTTTTTCATTTTTTTCTGATCTGATTTTTGTGATTTCGTTCACTCTGCTAGCTCTGCTGGCTCTGGGGTTTTTTTGGTTGTTCTTTCTCTACTTGCTTTAGGTGTAAGGTTAGGTTGTTTATTTGAGATTTTTCTTGTTGCTTGAGGTAGGATTTTATTGCTGTAAACTTCCCTCTTAGAACTGCTTTTACTGCATCCCATAGGTTTTGGGTTGTCATATTTTCATTGTCATTTGTTTCTAGGTATTGTTTTATTTCCACTTTGATTACTTCAGTGTTCTCTTGATTATTTAGTAGTGTATTGTTTAGCCTCCATGTGTTTGTATTTTTTACATTTTTTTTTCCTATAATTGATCAGTCTCTAAGTGTTGTGGTCAGAAAATATGCTTGACACGATTTCAGTTTTCTTAAATTTACTGAAGGTTGATTTGTGACCCAAGGTATGATCTATCCTGGAGAATGTTCCATGAGCACTTGAGAAGAATGTGTATTCTGCTGTTTATGGATGGAATGTCAATAAATATCAATTTAGCCCATCTGGTCTAATGTGTCATTTACAGCTTGTGTTTCCTTGTTTATTTTCATTTTGGATGATCTGTCCATTGGTGAAGATGGGGTGTTAAAGTTCCCTACTATTATTGTGTTACTGTTGATTTCCCCTTTATGACTGTTAGCATTTGCCTTATGTATTGAGGTGCTCCTATGTTGGGTGCATAAATATTTACAATTGTTATATCTTCTTCTTATATTGATCCCTTGATCATTATGTAGTGTCTTTTGTCTCTTGTAATAGTCTTTATTTTCAAGTCTATTTTGTCTGATATGAGAATTGCTACTCCAGCTTTCTTTTGATTTCCATGTGCCTAGAATATCTTTTTCCATCCTTTTACTCTCAGTCTGTATTTGTCCCTAGGTCTGAAGTGGGTCTCTTGTAGACAGCATATATACAGATCTTGTTGTAATCATTCAGCCAGTCTTTGTCTTTTGGTAGGAGCATTTAATCAATGTACATTATCAATATGTATGCTTGTATTACCATTTTCTTAACTGTTTTGTGTTTGTTTTTGTAGGTCTTTTCCTTCTCTATGTCTCTTGCCTAGAGAAGTTCCTTTAGCATTTCTTGTAAAGCTGGTTTGGTGATGCTGAATTCTCTTAGCTTTTGCTTGTCTGTAAAGGTTTTAATTTCTCTGTCGAATCTGTATAAGATCCTTGCTGGGTAGAGTAATCTTGGTTGTAGGTTTTTCCTTTTCATCACTCAAAATATGTCCTGCCAATCCCTCTGCTTGCAGAGTTTCTGCTGAAAAATAAGCTGTTACCTTATGGCGTTCTGTTGTATGTTATTTGTTGCTTTTCCCTTTTTACTTTTAATTTTTTTCTTTGTATTTAATTTTTGATAGTTTGGTTAATATGTGTCTTGGTGTTTCTACATGGATTTATCCTGTGTCAGACTCTTTGAACTTCCTGGACTTGGGGGGCCATTTCCTTTCCCATGTTAGGGAAGTTTTCAACTATAATGTGTTCAAATATTTTCTCAAATTCTTTCTTTTTCTGTTCTTCTTCTGGGACTCCTATAATTCGAATGTTGCTGTGTTTAATGTTGTCCCAGAGATCTGAGACTGTTCTCCATTCCTTTCATTCTTTTTTTCTATATTCTTCTCTGAAGCAGTTATTTCCACTATTTCATCTTCCAGGTCACTTATCCATTCTTCTGCCTCAGTTATTCTGCTATTGATTCCTTCTAGAGAATTTTTAATTTCATTTATTGTGTTGTTCATCATTGTTTGTTTGATCTTTAGTTCTTCTAAGTCCTTGTTAAACGTTTGTTTTATTTTCTCCATTCTATTTCCAATATTTTGGATCATCTTTTTTATCATTTCTCTGAATTCTTTTTCTGGTTATCTGCCTATTTCCTCTTCATTCGTTTGGTCTGGTAAGTTTTAACGTTTTTCCTTCATCTGCTGCATATTTCTATGCCTTCTCATTTTGTTTAACTTACTGTGTTTGGTGTGTCATTTTTGCAGGCTGCAGATTCATAGTTCCCATTATTTTTGGTGTCTGTCCCTAGTTGGTGAGGTTAGTTCAGTGGATTGTGTAGGCTTCCTGGTGGAGGGGACTGGTGCCTTTGTTCTGGTGTATGGGCCTGGATCTTGTCTTTCTGGTGGGCAGTGCTGCTTACAGTGGTGTGTTTTGGGGTGTCTGTGAACTTAATATGATTTTAGGCAGCCTCTCTGCCAATTGGTGGGGTTGTGTTCCTATCTCGCTAGTTGTTTGGCATGGGGCATCCAGCACTGGAGCTTGCTGGCCATTGGGTGGAGCTGCGTCTTAGTGTTGAGACCAAAATCTCTGGAAGAGCTCTTGCCAATTGATATTACATGGGCCTGCGAGGTCTCTGGTGGTCTGGTGGTCCTGGTTTCGGCTCTCCTACCTCTGAGGCTCTGGCCTGACACCCTGCCAGGGTACCAAGACCTGCCAGTCATACAGCTCAGAAGAAAAGGAAGGGAAAAAAAGGAATAAAATATAATAATGGTAAAATAAAAAAATAATGATAAAATAAAAGAAAAGAAAAGAGCAACCAAACCAAGAAACAAATCCACCCATGATAACAGGCACTGAAAACGAAAGTAAGATAAGCATAAAAATCAGAAACAAATCAGTCACAGAAAGCAAACCCCCATATCTACAGTTGCTCCTAAAGTCCACCACCTCAATTTTCGGATTGTTCGTTGTCTATTCAGGTATTCCACAGATGCCGGGTTCATCAAGTTAATTGTGGGGATTTAATCTGCTGCTCCTGAGGCTGCATGGAGAAATTTTCTCTTCTTGTTTTTCACAGCTCCTGGGGTTCAGCTTTGCTTTTGGCTCTGCCTCTGCATGTAGGTCGCCCTCAAGCATGTGTTCCTTGCCCAGGGAGGAGGGGGTTAAAGCAGCAGCTGATCAGAGCTCTCTTGCTCACTCAGGCTGGGGAGAGGGGGGGAGTACGGTAGTCATAATTGGAATGCAGTGGTGTCAGAGGCTGGTGTGACATTGCAACAGCCTGAGGTCCACTGTGTATTCTCCTGTGAAACTTATCTCTGGATCTGGGGACACTAGCAGTGGCATGCTACACAGGATCCCAGGGATGTGGGGGTGTGAGTAGTGACCTGTGCTTGCACACAGGACTCTTGATGGCAGTGGCAGCAGCATAAGCTTTTCATGCCCATCTTTGGGATCAAGCTGGTAGCCACAGCTCACACCCATCTGGAGCTTGCTTAGGCAGTGCTCTGACTTCTGTGGGAACACGGGGAAGGAATCCCCTCTCCTCACGCACCCTGAAGCAATGGTCTCTTGCCTCTTCAGAAGGTCCAGACTTTTTTTCCCTGACTCCCTCCCGGCTAGTAGTGGTGCACTAGTCCCCTTCAGGCTGTCTTTACGAAGCCAACACCAGTCCTCTCCCTGGGATCTGACCTCCGAATCCTGAGCCTCAGCTGCCAGCCCCCACCTACCCTGGTGGGTGAGCAGACAAGTGTCTCAGGCTGGTGAGTACTTGTTGGCACCGATCCTCTGTGTGGGAATCTCTCTGCTTTGCCCTCTACACCCCTGTTGCTGTGCTCTCCTCTGTGGTTCTGAGGCTTCCCCACCCACCCACACACCCTCCCTACTGGTGAAGGGGCTCCCTAGTGTGTGGAAACTTTTCCTCCTTCACAGCTCCCTCCCAGAGGTGTGGGTACCATCCCTATTCGTTTGTCTCTGTTTTGTCTTTTTTATTTTGCCCTAACCAGGTACGTGGGGATTTTCTTGCCTTTGGGGAAGTCTGATGCCTTCTGCCAGCATTCAGTAGGTGTTCTGTAGGAGTTGTTCCACATGTAGATGTATTTTTTATGTGTTTGTGGGGAGAAAGGTGATCTCCATGTCTTATTCCTCTGCCATCTTGAAGGTCCTAGCTGTTTGATATTTAAATAAAGACTTAAAAAGAACACTTCTGCTTCTGGCTGTGAGTAAAAAGGACTGGATTTACTCTCCCCTGTTAAATAACTAGAAAACTGGACCAAACAATGTTTTCCAGGCATTCAATAACAGGCACTGGGAAGCCTGAGGGAAGGAAAACAAACTTGATGGAGTTTGGTGGTCTAGCTGAGTAGAGGAAATTGGGATAGGAGTCCAGGAAGGCTAAGGTGGCTAGAATATTTGGGACAGACAGGAAAGACAGGGAGAGGGAGAGGAAGAGTGAGAGGGAGAGGGAGAGCGAGAGCAAGAGTGTGCGCACGCGCGCGCGCGAGAGAGAGAGAGAGAGAGAGAGGGGAAAAAGAGGGAAAGAGAGAGAAAGAGATTGATTGATTGATTGATTGATTGACTGATTCAGTGATTAGCAGAGGTCCCTTGAGCCTTTTATCTGAATATTGATATCTGTATATGAGAGAGGAAACCACCCCAGGCAAGGCAAAGAATCATTGGAAAGCAATAAGCCAAATAATTCCTGAAGCTCACATGAGACAACAATGAGTTTGTTTCCACCAGTCAGAGAGGAAAGACCTTATATTATTTGGAGTATTGGATAGAATCCTCAGAAAGGTACCTTAATAGTGAGGTTACTAGTGAAGCAAAATTAGTCCTAGACTAAAGGATGCTCTGGGTTTCCCAAACAAAGTTAAAATATAAGCCTCAAAAAGGTTAGACTGATTCTAAATACAATAACCTAACATTGTGCAAGAAGACAGCCCAACACTATGAAAAGGAACACACCAAAACCCACCACCCAATTATGCAAGGTCTAAATGTTCAATATCTAATAAAAAATTAACAGGAATTCAAAAGAAGAAGAAGAAACATAACCCATAATCAGAAAAAATTGTAAACAATAGAAACAGAACCAGAAATGAGAGAGGTGATGGGATAACTAAAATTGGCTATTATATTGATAAATATGCTTCATGTTAATAAAAAGGTAGAGGGCTACATGACTATGATGAACAGTGAAATAGATAATATAAAAAAGACCCAAATAAAATTTCAAGAGATGAAAAAGACAATATCCAAAATAAAGAATAAACTGGATATGATCAACACATGATTAGACATTGCAGAAGAAAAGCTTTTGCACAGCAAGGGAAACTGTAAACAAGACAAAAAGACAACTCTCAGAACTGGAAAAAACATTTTCAAATGAAGCAACTGACAGAGGATTAATCTCCAAAATTTAAAAGCAGCTCATGCAGCTCAATGTCAAAAAAACAAACAACCCAATGTAAAAATGGGCAGAAGACCTTAATAGGCATTTCTCCAAGGAAGAAATACAGATTGCCTATGCACACATGAAAGGATGCTCAACATCACTAATCATTAGAGAAATGCAAATCAAAACTACAGTGAGGTATCACCTCACACCAGTCAGAATGGCCATCATCCAAAAAATCTACAAACAATAAATGCTGGAGAGGGTGTGGAGAAAAGGAACCCTCTTGCACTGTTGGTGGGAATGTAAATTGATAGAGCCACTATGGAGAACACTATGGAGGTTC
>NC_041228.1:47471626-47585735 GCF_002837175.3 Physeter macrocephalus
GAATCTGTATAAGATCCTTGCTGGGTAGAGTAATCTTGGTTGTAGGTTTTTCCTTTTCATCACTCAAAATATGTCCTGCCAATCCCTCTGCTTGCAGAGTTTCTGCTGAAAAATAAGCTGTTACCTTATGGCGTTCTGTTGTATGTTATTTGTTGCTTTTCCCTTTTTACTTTTAATTTTTTTCTTTGTATTTAATTTTTGATAGTTTGGTTAATATGTGTCTTGGTGTTTCTACATGGATTTATCCTGTGTCAGACTCTTTGAACTTCCTGGACTTGGGGGGCCATTTCCTTTCCCATGTTAGGGAAGTTTTCAACTATAATGTGTTCAAATATTTTCTCAAATTCTTTCTTTTTCTGTTCTTCTTCTGGGACTCCTATAATTCGAATGTTGCTGTGTTTAATGTTGTCCCAGAGATCTGAGACTGTTCTCCATTCCTTTCATTCTTTTTTTCTATATTCTTCTCTGAAGCAGTTATTTCCACTATTTCATCTTCCAGGTCACTTATCCATTCTTCTGCCTCAGTTATTCTGCTATTGATTCCTTCTAGAGAATTTTTAATTTCATTTATTGTGTTGTTCATCATTGTTTGTTTGATCTTTAGTTCTTCTAAGTCCTTGTTAAACGTTTGTTTTATTTTCTCCATTCTATTTCCAATATTTTGGATCATCTTTTTTATCATTTCTCTGAATTCTTTTTCTGGTTATCTGCCTATTTCCTCTTCATTCGTTTGGTCTGGTAAGTTTTAACGTTTTTCCTTCATCTGCTGCATATTTCTATGCCTTCTCATTTTGTTTAACTTACTGTGTTTGGTGTGTCATTTTTGCAGGCTGCAGATTCATAGTTCCCATTATTTTTGGTGTCTGTCCCTAGTTGGTGAGGTTAGTTCAGTGGATTGTGTAGGCTTCCTGGTGGAGGGGACTGGTGCCTTTGTTCTGGTGTATGGGCCTGGATCTTGTCTTTCTGGTGGGCAGTGCTGCTTACAGTGGTGTGTTTTGGGGTGTCTGTGAACTTAATATGATTTTAGGCAGCCTCTCTGCCAATTGGTGGGGTTGTGTTCCTATCTCGCTAGTTGTTTGGCATGGGGCATCCAGCACTGGAGCTTGCTGGCCATTGGGTGGAGCTGCGTCTTAGTGTTGAGACCAAAATCTCTGGAAGAGCTCTTGCCAATTGATATTACATGGGCCTGCGAGGTCTCTGGTGGTCTGGTGGTCCTGGTTTCGGCTCTCCTACCTCTGAGGCTCTGGCCTGACACCCTGCCAGGGTACCAAGACCTGCCAGTCATACAGCTCAGAAGAAAAGGAAGGGAAAAAAAGGAATAAAATATAATAATGGTAAAATAAAAAAATAATGATAAAATAAAAGAAAAGAAAAGAGCAACCAAACCAAGAAACAAATCCACCCATGATAACAGGCACTGAAAACGAAAGTAAGATAAGCATAAAAATCAGAAACAAATCAGTCACAGAAAGCAAACCCCCATATCTACAGTTGCTCCTAAAGTCCACCACCTCAATTTTCGGATTGTTCGTTGTCTATTCAGGTATTCCACAGATGCCGGGTTCATCAAGTTAATTGTGGGGATTTAATCTGCTGCTCCTGAGGCTGCATGGAGAAATTTTCTCTTCTTGTTTTTCACAGCTCCTGGGGTTCAGCTTTGCTTTTGGCTCTGCCTCTGCATGTAGGTCGCCCTCAAGCATGTGTTCCTTGCCCAGGGAGGAGGGGGTTAAAGCAGCAGCTGATCAGAGCTCTCTTGCTCACTCAGGCTGGGGAGAGGGGGGGAGTACGGTAGTCATAATTGGAATGCAGTGGTGTCAGAGGCTGGTGTGACATTGCAACAGCCTGAGGTCCACTGTGTATTCTCCTGTGAAACTTATCTCTGGATCTGGGGACACTAGCAGTGGCATGCTACACAGGATCCCAGGGATGTGGGGGTGTGAGTAGTGACCTGTGCTTGCACACAGGACTCTTGATGGCAGTGGCAGCAGCATAAGCTTTTCATGCCCATCTTTGGGATCAAGCTGGTAGCCACAGCTCACACCCATCTGGAGCTTGCTTAGGCAGTGCTCTGACTTCTGTGGGAACACGGGGAAGGAATCCCCTCTCCTCACGCACCCTGAAGCAATGGTCTCTTGCCTCTTCAGAAGGTCCAGACTTTTTTTCCCTGACTCCCTCCCGGCTAGTAGTGGTGCACTAGTCCCCTTCAGGCTGTCTTTACGAAGCCAACACCAGTCCTCTCCCTGGGATCTGACCTCCGAATCCTGAGCCTCAGCTGCCAGCCCCCACCTACCCTGGTGGGTGAGCAGACAAGTGTCTCAGGCTGGTGAGTACTTGTTGGCACCGATCCTCTGTGTGGGAATCTCTCTGCTTTGCCCTCTACACCCCTGTTGCTGTGCTCTCCTCTGTGGTTCTGAGGCTTCCCCACCCACCCACACACCCTCCCTACTGGTGAAGGGGCTCCCTAGTGTGTGGAAACTTTTCCTCCTTCACAGCTCCCTCCCAGAGGTGTGGGTACCATCCCTATTCGTTTGTCTCTGTTTTGTCTTTTTTATTTTGCCCTAACCAGGTACGTGGGGATTTTCTTGCCTTTGGGGAAGTCTGATGCCTTCTGCCAGCATTCAGTAGGTGTTCTGTAGGAGTTGTTCCACATGTAGATGTATTTTTTATGTGTTTGTGGGGAGAAAGGTGATCTCCATGTCTTATTCCTCTGCCATCTTGAAGGTCCTAGCTGTTTGATATTTAAATAAAGACTTAAAAAGAACACTTCTGCTTCTGGCTGTGAGTAAAAAGGACTGGATTTACTCTCCCCTGTTAAATAACTAGAAAACTGGACCAAACAATGTTTTCCAGGCATTCAATAACAGGCACTGGGAAGCCTGAGGGAAGGAAAACAAACTTGATGGAGTTTGGTGGTCTAGCTGAGTAGAGGAAATTGGGATAGGAGTCCAGGAAGGCTAAGGTGGCTAGAATATTTGGGACAGACAGGAAAGACAGGGAGAGGGAGAGGAAGAGTGAGAGGGAGAGGGAGAGCGAGAGCAAGAGTGTGCGCACGCGCGCGCGAGAGAGAGAGAGAGAGAGAGAGGGGAAAAAGAGGGAAAGAGAGAGAAAGAGATTGATTGATTGATTGATTGATTGACTGATTCAGTGATTAGCAGAGGTCCCTTGAGCCTTTTATCTGAATATTGATATCTGTATATGAGAGAGGAAACCACCCCAGGCAAGGCAAAGAATCATTGGAAAGCAATAAGCCAAATAATTCCTGAAGCTCACATGAGACAACAATGAGTTTGTTTCCACCAGTCAGAGAGGAAAGACCTTATATTATTTGGAGTATTGGATAGAATCCTCAGAAAGGTACCTTAATAGTGAGGTTACTAGTGAAGCAAAATTAGTCCTAGACTAAAGGATGCTCTGGGTTTCCCAAACAAAGTTAAAATATAAGCCTCAAAAAGGTTAGACTGATTCTAAATACAATAACCTAACATTGTGCAAGAAGACAGCCCAACACTATGAAAAGGAACACACCAAAACCCACCACCCAATTATGCAAGGTCTAAATGTTCAATATCTAATAAAAAATTAACAGGAATTCAAAAGAAGAAGAAGAAACATAACCCATAATCAGAAAAAATTGTAAACAATAGAAACAGAACCAGAAATGAGAGAGGTGATGGGATAACTAAAATTGGCTATTATATTGATAAATATGCTTCATGTTAATAAAAAGGTAGAGGGCTACATGACTATGATGAACAGTGAAATAGATAATATAAAAAAGACCCAAATAAAATTTCAAGAGATGAAAAAGACAATATCCAAAATAAAGAATAAACTGGATATGATCAACACATGATTAGACATTGCAGAAGAAAAGCTTTTGCACAGCAAGGGAAACTGTAAACAAGACAAAAAGACAACTCTCAGAACTGGAAAAAACATTTTCAAATGAAGCAACTGACAGAGGATTAATCTCCAAAATTTAAAAGCAGCTCATGCAGCTCAATGTCAAAAAAACAAACAACCCAATGTAAAAATGGGCAGAAGACCTTAATAGGCATTTCTCCAAGGAAGAAATACAGATTGCCTATGCACACATGAAAGGATGCTCAACATCACTAATCATTAGAGAAATGCAAATCAAAACTACAGTGAGGTATCACCTCACACCAGTCAGAATGGCCATCATCCAAAAAATCTACAAACAATAAATGCTGGAGAGGGTGTGGAGAAAAGGAACCCTCTTGCACTGTTGGTGGGAATGTAAATTGATAGAGCCACTATGGAGAACACTATGGAGGTTCTCTCAAAAATTAAACATAGAACTACCATAGAACCCAGCAATCCCACTACTGGGCATATACCATGAGAAAACCATAATTCAAAATGAGTCATGGGGCTTCCCTGGTGGCGCAGTGGTTGAGAGTCTGCCTGCTGATACAGGGGACGCAGGTTCATGCCCCAGTCCGGGAGTATCCCACATGCCGTGGAGCGGCTGGGCCCGTGGGCCATGGCCACTGAGCCTGTGCATCCGGAGCCTGTGCTCCGCAATGGGAGAGGCCACAGCAGTGAGAGGCCCAGAGACTAGAGGAACATGCCTGAAAGTAAGAGAAGGCCTCAGAAAAGGAGGTATGGAGATGAATGAACCAAATTTAATTTAAAATAAAATACTTAAGTCCAGACTTTGTCTCTTATCTTTTTCATAGGGAATTAATAGTAAGTAACTCCTTTTCAGAAATGGGTCCCAAAAGTGTAGGTGGCTCTGGCTCACTGTTCACTCCTTTATTCTCTGGAGAGTATATAACAGAAGTTGAGAAGACAGGAACATTGTTGGTGGCACTGCAAACATATTGATATCTTCAGATGTTATTCCAACTAGAGTTTTTAAACAAGTTACAGGGTCCTCTTTTTTTTTAATTAACTAATTAATTAATTAATTTTTGCCTGTGTTTGGTCTTCGTTGCTGCATGTGGTCTTTCTCTAGTTGTGGCAAGCGGGGCTACTCTTTGTTGTGGTGCACAGGCTTCTCATTGCGGTTGCTTTTCTTGTTGCTTAGTATGGGCTTTAGGCACATGGGCTTCAGTAATTGTGGCTCACAGGCTCAGTAATTGTGGCACATGGGCTTAGTTGCTCTGAGGCATGTGGGATCTTCCCAGACCAGGGCTCAAACCCGTGTACCCTGCATTGGCAGGCAGATTCTTAACCACTGCGCCACCAGGGAAATCCCACTGGGTTCTCTTTTAAAAGTAGGAGGAATGACTCTGATAGTCAAAACTTACTGTAAAATAATTATATAATATATTCTCTCAACTTTTAGTTAAAGTAGATGAAAATAAATGTTTCATGGGTGAGGATGAGGTCAGAGAAGCAACGGAGGGGATTTGTTGTTGTCACTGGGAGCATCAGGAACTTTGGTTAACCAAACGGATATGTTGATACCTAATGTGAAAAAGAGCAGGTGCCCCAAATTGAGAGAGAGTACAGAAGAGGTGGCGAATTTTTTCTGTTAAGGGCCAAATGATAAATACTTTAAGTTTTGCAGACTGTGTGGTCTCTGTCCCAATGCCTGACTCTGCCATTGTAGCTCCAGAACAGCTATGGACAATGCTTGAATAATGAGTGTGGCTGCGTTTCAATAAAACATTGCTTACAAAAAAATATGTGGCAGACTAGATTTCACCTGCAAGCTGTAATTTGCTGACCCCTGGTCTAGAAAGTGATGGAGAAATGTCTGTTCAAGTCCTCTGCCCAGTTTTTAATCGAGTTGTTTTGTTTTCTTGATGTTGAGTTCTATAAGTTCTTTGTATATTTTGTATAATGACCTCTTATCAGATATATCATTGGCAAACATCTACTCTCATACAGTAGGCTGCTTTTTCATTTTGTTGATAGTTTCCTTTGCCATGCAAAAGCTTTTTAATTTGATGTAGTTCCAATTGTTTATTTTTGCTTTTGTTTCTCTTGACTGAGGAGACAGATCCAGAGAAAATACTGCTAAGACCGAAGTCAAAGAGCATACTGCCTGTGTTTTCTTTTAGGATTTTTATGGTTTCAGGTCTTATGTTTAAGTCTTTAATCCATTTTGAGTTTATTTTTGAATATGGTGTGAGAAAGTTGTACAGTTTCATTTTTTTGCATGTAGCTGTCCAGTTTTTGCAACACCATTTACTGAAGAGGTTTTCTTTCCCCATTGAATATTCTTACCTCTTTTGTTTTAGATTAATTTCCCATATAAGTGGGGGTTTATTTCTGGGCTTTCTCTTCTGTTGCATTGATCTAAGTGTCTGTCTTTGTGCCAGTAGAATATTGCTTTGATTACTTTAGCTTTGTAGTATAGTTTAAAATCAGGGAGCTTGATACCTTCAGATATGTTCTTCTTTTTCAGTTGCTTTGGATATTCAGAGTATTTTGTGTTTCCATACACATTTTAGAATTATTTGTTCTAGTTCTGTGAAAAATGCCTTTAGTATTTTGATAGGGATGGCACTGAATCTGTAGATTGTCTTAGGTAATATGGTCATTTTTACAATATTAATTTTTTCAATCCATGAGTATGGCATATTTTTCTACTAGTTCATGTCATCTTTAGTTTCTTTCATCAGTGTCTTATAGTTTTCACAGTACAAGTCATTTACCTCTTTGGTTCAATTTATTCCTAGATTTTTTTATCCTTTGTAATGCAGTTGTAAATGGGATTGTTTCCTTGATTTCTCTTTTAGATAGTTAGTTTTTTGTATAAAAAATGCAACAGATTTCTGTATATTAAATTTTTAACCTGCAAGTTTACTGAATTCATTTGTTAGTTCTAAAAGTTTTTGGTAGCATCTGTAGGATTTTCTATACATAGCATCATGACATCTTCAAACAATGACAATTTTTCTTCTTTCTACTTTGGATTCATTTTATTTCTTTTGCTTGTCTGATTGCTGTGGCTAGGGCTTCCAGTTCTATGTTGAATAAACAAGCATCCTGATTCCTGATCTTAGAGGAAATTCTTTTAGCTTTTCACCATTGAGTATGATGTTGGCTGTGGGTTCTCCATAAAAGGGCTTTATTATGTTGAGGCATGTTCCCTCTATACAAACTTTTATCATAAGTCGATGTTGAATTTTGTCAAAAGCTTTTCTGCATCTATTGAGATGATCAGATTTTTTACTTCTTCAATTTGTTAATGTGGTGTTTCACATTGATTGATTTGTCTATACTGAAACATCTCTGCATCCCTGGGATAAATCCCACTTGATCATGGTGTATGATCCTTTTAATGTATTGTAGAATTTGGTTTGCTAATATTTTGTTGAGAATGTTTGCATCTATGTTCATCAGTGATATTGGCCTGGGGTTTTCTTTTTTTGTGGTGTCTTTGTCTGGTTTTGGTATTAGGGTGATGCTGACCTCCTAGAATGAGTTTGAAAGAGTTCCTTCCTCTTCAATGTTTTCAGGTAGTTTGGGAAGAAAAGGTGTTAACTCTTCTTTAAATGTTTAATAGAATTTACCTGTTATGCTGTCTGGTCCTGGGCTTTTGTTGGTTGGGAGTTTTTAGATTACTGAATCAGTCTATTCAGAGTTTCTATTTCTTCCTGATTCACTTCTGGGAGATTGTACGTTTGTAGGAATTTATCCATTTCTTCCAAATTGTCAGTCTATTGGCAACTCTATTGGTAAACTCTGTGGTTTGGGTTGTAATTTCTTTTATTAATTAATTAATTAATTTTTATTGCAGTATAATTGCTTCATAATGTTGTGTTAGTTTCCGTCACACAGCGAAGTTAATCATCTATATGTAAAACTATATCGCCTACCTCTTGGACCTCCCTCCCACCATCCCCATTCCACCCATCTAAGTCATCACAGAACACTGAGCTGAGCTCCCTGTGCTATAGAGCAGGTTCCCACTAGCTATCTATTTTACACATGGTAGTGTATTTATGTCAAACCTAATCCCCCAATTTGTCCCACCCTCCCCTTTCCCCCATGTGTCAACATGTCCATTCTCTATGTTTACGTCTCTATTCTTACCTTGCAGGTACGTTCATCTGTACCATTTTTCTAGATTCCACAAATATGTGTTAATATATGATATTTGTTTTTCTCTTTCTGACTTACTTCACTCTGTATGACAGACTCTAGGTCCATCCACGTATCTACAAATGACCCAATTCCATTCCTTTTTATGGCTGAGTAATACTCCATTGTATATACGTACCACATCTTCTTTATCCATTCATCTGTCGTTGGACACTTAGGTTGTTCCCATGTCCTGGCTATTGTAAATAGTGCTGCAATGAACATTAGGGTACATGATTCTTTTTGAATTATGGTTTTCTCAGGGTATATGTCCAGTAGTGGGATTGCTGGGTCATATGGTAGTTCTATATTTAGTATTTAAGGAACCTCCATGCTATTCTCCATAGTGGCTGTATCAATGTACATTCCCACCAACAGTGCAAAAGGGTTCCCTTTTCTCCATCCCCTCTCCAGCATTTATTGTTTGTAGATTTTTTTGATGATGGCCATTCTGACTGGTGTGAGGTGATACCTCACTGTAGTTTTCATTTGCTTTTCTCTATTAATTAGTGATGTTGAGCATCTTTTCATGTGCCTCTTGGCCATCTGTATGTTTTCTTTAGTGAAATATCTATGTAGGTCTTCTGCCCTTTTTAAAATTGGGCTGTTTTGATATTGAGTTCCATGAGCTGTTTGTATATTTTGGAGATTAATTCTTTGTCTGTTGATTCATTTGAAAATATTTTCTTGTATTTTCTCGATCCTTCATTCTATTTCCAAGATTCTGGGTCATCTTTATTATCATTACTCTGAATTCTTTTTCAGGTAGGTTCCCTATTTCCTTTTCATTTATTTAGTCTTGTAGGTTTTTAACTTGCTCCATCATCTGTGACATATTTTTTGTCATCTCATTTTTTTTTTCATGGTTAGGATTGTGTTCCTGTCTTACTGGTTGTTTGGCCTGAGGCTTCTAGCACTGGAGTTTGTAGCCTGTTGGGTAGAGCTGGGTCTTGATGCCAAGATGAGGACCTCTGGGAGACCTCACTCTGATAAATATTCCCTGGGGTCTGAGGTTTTCTGTTAGTCTAGTGGTTTGGACTCAGAGCTCCCACTGCAGGAGCTCAGGCCTGATCCCCAGCTCATGAACCATGATCCCACAAGCTGCATGTGGTGATAGAAAAAAAAAAAGAAGAAAAAAAGGAGCAGAACAATAACAAAGAGTAAAATATAAAATATGATTAGAAAACTGACATATATGCTAGAAAAAATTTTAAAAATAAAAATATAGATAAAACAACTAACAGAAGGTAAAACAGAACCACAGTAGCAAAAAAGAGAAGAAAAAAAAAAGCTGGAAAAGCCCTTGGCTGTGGGGGTGTGGCTTAAGCAGGGGCGGGGTTTAGGTGGTGGGGAGGCCGTATGGTTAGGACCCACAGAGCTGGAAAAATTCCTGGGGGAATGGAGCTTAGGTTCAACAGGAGGGGCCCAGGAGTTCCTCTGGCTTTGGAGGGTGGAGGACCAGGTCCGGGACACCAACAGGATGCCTGGGCCCTAGTGGGTGGGGGAAATGCTAGGCACATTCCCCCCAATCCTCCAATCCTTGAGGGCCTCTCCCTGTTGGCCTCTCTTCTTCTTCCCCACCCTCCCTCCTATGTCCCTAGGACCTACTAGGCTGGAGAGGGCCCCAGAGGGCAGAGAACCAGGCCCAGGAGCCCAGCAGGCTTCCTGGGGCCTACGTGGATAGGCAAAATGCCCTCTGTGCCTTCCCTGATCCTCTGACCCAGAGGACCCCTCCCTGTCCACCTCTCCTCTTCTCCCCCTGCTTCCTTCTACACCCCTAGGACCAATGAAGCCCAGAGGGGGCCTTGGAGGGAAGAGGATCTGGCCCAGGGGCCCAACAGACTTCCCAGGCCCGAGTTGCCAGGGGAAACACTCACCACACCTCCACTGATCCTCTGGTCCTGGAAGGTCCCCTCCCCACGGTCTGCCTCTCTTCCTCTTCCCCCCTCCTCCCTCCCTCCTTCCCATGTTCCTAGGACCCACGAGGCTGGAGGGGGCTCCAGAGGGCAGAGGACCTGGCCTGAAAGCCCAGCAGGCTTCTCGGGGCCGAGTTGGGTAGGGGAAATGCTAAGCGTGCTCCCCCCTGCTCATCCGAGCCTCTTAGGGTCCCTCCAGGCATGGGAACACCTTCCCTCTCCCAACAACCCCTCAGGGGCACTGGTTCTGTCTGGCCTCCATTTCTCCTCCCCCTCACTCCCCCACATGTCCTACCCTGTTGCTTGGAGGTTCCTCCCATCTCCTTGGGCATCAAGGTCTTCCATCAGCATCCTGCAGGTGCCCTAGTTGTGGGGAGATGGGAACTCCATGTCCTCCCACACCACCATCTTGACTCCACCCTTGGTTGTAATTTCTATTCTTACATTTCTTATTTTGTTTATTTGGTCCGTCTCTTTCTTTCTTGATGAATCTGCCTAAGGTTTATCAATTTTGTTTATCTTTTCAAAGAAACAACTTCTTAGTTTCATACATCTTTTCTATTACTCTTTTGTCTGTATTTAATTTGTTTCTGATCTGATCTGTATAATTTCTTTCTTTCCACTAAATTTGGGTTTTGTTTGTTCTTTTATTTCTAGTTCCTTTGGGTGTAAGGTTAAATTGTTTATTTGAGATTTTTCTTTTCTTTTCCTGAAGTAGGCTTATATTGCTATAAACTTCCTCCTTAGAAGTACTTCTGTTGTTCCCATAGATTTTGGATTGTCAAGTTTCCATTTTCACTTGTCTCCAGGTATTTCTTGATTTTCTGTTTGATTTCTTCAGTGACCATTTATTGTTAGAAGACATATAGATGGCCAACAGACACATGAAAATTGCCCAACATCACTAATCATCAGAGAAATGCAAATCAGAACCATGAGATACCGCCTCACACCTATCAGAATGGCTATCATCAAAAAGACAGCAAATAACAAGTGCTGGCAAGTATGTGGAGAAAAGTGCACCCTTGTGCTCTGTTGGTGGGATTGTAAATTGGTGCAGCCACTATGGAAAACAGCATGGAGGTTCCTCAAAAAAATTAAAAATAGAACTGCCATATATCCAGCAATTTCACTTCTGGGTATTTATCCAAATGACAAAACCCACTCATCTGAAAAGATATACACACACTAATGTTCGTTGAAGAATTATTTACAATAGGCAAGATACGGAAGCAAGTGTCCATTGATAGATGAATGAATAAAGAAGAAGTGATATATATATATATATATATATATATATATATATATATATATAATGGAGAATTACTCAGCCATAAAAAATGAAATCTTGCCATTTGTGACATTATAGAAGGATTTAAAAGGTACTATGCTGTTGTATGTTTCCTTTGTCTTAGAAGACAGATACAAAAATATATTGCTATGATTTATGTCAAAGAGTCTTCTGCCTAGGTTTTCTTCTAGGAGTTTTATGGTTTCCAGTCTTACATTTAAATCTTTAATCCATTTTGAGTTTATTTTTGTAGTTGATATGATAAAGTGTTCTAATTTCATTCTTTTACATGTAGCTGTCCAGTTTTCCTAGTACCACTTATTGAAGAGACTGAAAATAAATAAATGGGACCTAATAAAGCTTAAAAGCTTTTGTACAGCAAAGGAAACCATTGACAAAATGAAAAGGGAATCTACTGAATGGAAGAAAATATTTGCAAATGATATGACTGATAAGGTGTTAATATCCAAAATATATAAACAACTCATACAACTCAATATCATAAAAAAACAATTTAAAAATGGGCAGAAGATATGAATAGAAATTTGTTGTTGTTATAATGTGAATGTTTTATTGAAATGTAACATAAAGACAGAAAAGTGCATGGATTTTCACAAAATGAATCCACCAGTGTAAATAGAATGCAGATCAAAAAGTGGAATATTTCTAACATCTCCCAAAGTCCCCTTGCCTCCTCCAAATCTCTACTTTTCCAAATGTAACCACCACCCTGATTTCTACCACCATAGAGTAGTTTTGCCTGTTTTTGAACTTTCTATTAACAGCATCATCCAATATGTGTTCTTCTGTGTCTGTTTTTTTTTTTCCTCAGCGTTAAGCTTGTGAGATTTTCCATCTTGTTTCTTGCAGTTGTAATTTGTTTCTTTGCATTGCTATATAATATACCATCATATAAACGTACATATATACATACTATTTAGTTGTTTGTCTATTCTACTGCTGATGGACATCTCACTTTTAAAATTTGTGGCTGCTGATAAAATTGCTGTGGTGAACATTCTTGCACCTATCTTTTGGGGCATAATGTATGCTACTGAATAGACATTTTTCCCAAGAAGATATACAGATGGCCAACAGGCATATGAAAAGATGCTTAACATCATTAATCATCAGAGAAATGCAAATCAAAACTACAAATGAGATATCACCTCATACATGTTAGAAGAGCTAACATTAAAAATTCTACAATTACCAAATGTTGGCAATAATGTGGAGAAAAGGGAACCCTAATACACTGTTGGTAGGAATATATATTGGTCCAGCCACTATGGAAAACAGTATAGAAATTCCTCAAAAAACTAAAAATAGAACTACCATATGATCCAGCAATTCTACTCCTGGGTGTATATCTGAAGAATACAAAAACACTAATTTGAAAAGATACATGCACCCCAATGTTCATAGCAGCATTATTTACAATAGCCAAGATATGAAAGCAACCTAAGTTGTCCATCAACAGATGAATGGATAAAGAAGATGTGGTATACATATATACAATGGAATATTAGCCACAGAAAGGAATGAAATTCTGCCATTTGCAACAACTTGGATAGACCTAGAGGATATTATGCTTAGTGAAATAAGTCAGAGAAAGACAAATACTGTAATCACTTATATTTGGAATCTAAAAAAATTTTAAAAAGTGAATATAACAAAACAGAAACCGACTCATGATATAGAGAACAAACTAGTGGTTACCAGTGAGGGGGGGGAGAAGGGAGGAGAGGCAAGATAGGGGTATGGGATTAGGAGGTACAAACTACTATGTATAAGATAAATAAGCTACAAGGATACATTGTACAGTACAGGGAAATATAGCTTTTTTGAAAATAATAACATTAAATGGAACATAATCTGCAACAATTTTGAATCACTATGTTGTACACCTGAAACTAATATAATATTGTAAATCAACTATACTTCTATGAAAAGAATCAAGGGTATTATGCTAAGTGAAATAAGTGAGGCAGAGAAAGACAAATGCCATATGATCTCACTAATATGTGGAATCTACAAAACAAAACAAACAAAACAACAACAGACTCATAGATACAGAGAACAAATGGGTGTTTGCTAGAGGGGAGGAAGGGTGGGGAGCTGAAATAGGTGAAGGCGATTAAGAGTTACTAACTTCCAGTAAATAAATAAGCCACGGGGATGTAATATACTGCATAAGAAATGTGGTCAATAATATTGTAATAATTTTGTATGGGGTCAGATTGTTACTAGACTTATAGTAGTGATCATCCATATTGTATGCAAACGTCAAATCACTATGTAGTGCAACTGAAACTAACATAATATTATACGTCAACTATATTTCAATAAAAAAGGCAATGGAGAAAGTGCTAATAATGCAGATTAAAACTTAATGTGTTGTCTATAGACTTGGTATTGAGACTATTACACAAAATTGAGAAAATATTCTTAAATATTTCTTAAACATTTAAAGTGTTTGAAAACTATTATCTTATTTAGGAAAAGAGTTGCTTATGTCTTTGACAAATGAGTGAAGTTCCACCATTCATCACTATTGTTTTGTTTTTGTCTTACTCAGTAATAGGAATGAAACGATCAACCCACATTTATATCAAACCCAGGGAGCTGGTTGTTAAACTTCACCAGCATACTACTGCTTCCCTCCCAAGTGCCCGCAGCCCTCATGCCTTCAGCTCTGACCTATGCTGAGATCACTGGTTATCACACAGCGATGGAGAACCCTGTTTTCTAAAATGAATGTTTCAATTCTGCTTCAGGGTGACTTTCTTTTTCTTACTATACAGAACATGTTTCAGCTTCTTCTGTTGAAGTGGTAGAATTTAATTTCTGATAGATCAGTTCACAATATGTTGTTGTTTAGTATAGATAGAATAAGAATGAAGAAGAGCTGCAGGAGCAGAGAATTAGAATTCAGCAGAAGCAGGATATGATAGCAGGAGGTGAATAATATAAATTTAATCACTACAAGGACATTTGGAAGTATGGATAGGGGGAAGAGATATTTCTTCACCTATGTGGCATGGGGAATTGGGCCAACTTTTAAACCAAAAAGTGTGATCTCAGAAGGCCTGAGAACATGGAGACAGATGACACTGAGTTATATCATTAAACCAAGTCAGTTATTATTTTTCTGTAGTCTGTCCTCAACCCCTCCCCATCACCAAATGGCACAGTATCAGATATTCTGTACGACCTTCATTTAATTAATGTTGGAGAGATGCCATTAGTGATGAATATGTTACATGTGTATATGACTGAAATGAGTCACCCTTTTCTGGGACCACATTTATCTAATTTAGTGTCACGTTTATACTAATGCTTCAGAAATGGGCTAGGACAGTGATACAGCCTTCTACAACATCATACACACACACATTTTGCACTTGGACCAGTGTAGAAGCTTGGTTCTTGCAGGTTAAACTTTAAAACTATTTAAAAAACATTGTAGAGTGTTCTCCATGTGGCTGTATCAATTTACATTCCCACCAACAGTGCAAGAGGGTTCTCTTTTGTCCACACCCTTTCCAGCATTTATTGTTTGTAGATATTTTGATGATGGCCATTCTAACTGGTGTGAAGTGATACCTCATTGTAGTTTTGATTTACATTTCTCTAATGATTAGTGATGTTGAGCATCCTTTCATGTGTTTGTTGGCAATCTGTATATCTTTTTTGGAGAAATATCTATTTAGGTCTTCTGCCAATTTTTGGATGGGTTTGTTTGTATTTTTGATATTGAGCTGCATGAGCTGCTTGTAAATTTTGGAGATTAATCCTTTGTCAGTTGCTTCATTTGTAAATATTTTCTCCCATCCTGAGAGTTGTCTTTTTGTCTTGTTTATGGTTTCCTTTGCTGTGCAAAAGCTTTTAAGTTTCCTTAGGTCCCATTTGTTTATTTTTGTTTTTATTTCCATTTCCCTAGGAGGTGGGTAAAAAGGATCTTGCTGTGATTTATGTCATAGACTGTTCTGCCTATGTTTTCCTCTAAGAGGTGTCTGGCCTTACATTTATGCCTTTAATCCATTTTGAGTTTATTTTTTGTGTATGGTGTTAGGGAGTGTTCTAATTTCATTCTTTTACACGTAGCTGTCCAGTTTTGCCAGCACCACTTATTGAAGAGGCTGTCTTTTCTCCATTGTATATTCTTTCCTCCTTTATGAAAAATAAGGTGACGATATGTGCGTTGGTTTATCTCTTGGCTTTCTATCCTGTTCCATTGATCTATATTTCTGTTTTTTGTGCCAGAACCATACTGTCTTGATTACCATAGCTTTGTAGTATAGTCTGAAGTTTGGGGGCCTGATTCCTCCAGATCCATTTTTCTTTCTCAAGATAGCTTTTGCTATTCGGGGTCTTTTGTGTTTCCATACAAATTGTGAAATTTTTATTCTAGTTCTGTGAAAAATGCCATTGGTAGTTTGATAGGGATTGCACGGAAGCTGTAGATTGCTTTGGGTAGTATAACCATTTTCACAATGTTGATTCTTCAAATCCAAGAACATGGTGTATTTCTCCATCTGTTTGTATCATCTTTAATTTCTTTCATCAGTGTCTTATAGTTTTCTGCATAGAGGTTTATGTCACCCTAGGTAGGTTTATTCCTAGGTATTTTATTTTTTATATTGCAATGGTAAATGGGAGTGCTTCTTTAACTTTTCTTTGAGATTTTTCAATGTTAGTGTATAGGAATGCAAGAGATTTCTGTGCATTAATATTGTATCCTGCAACTTTACCAAATTCATTGATTAGCTCTAGTAGTTTTCTGGTAGCATCTTTAGGATTCTCTATGTATAGTATCATGTCATCTGCAAACAGTGACAGCTTTACATCTCCTTTTCCAATTTGGATTCCTTTTTTTTCTTTTTCTTCTCTGAATGCTGTGGCTAAAACTTCCAAAACTATGTTGAATAATAGTGGTGAGAGTGGACAACCTTTTCTTGTTCCTGTACTTGCTGGGAATGGTTTCAGTTTTTCTCCATTGAGAACAATTTTGTCTGTGAGCTTGTCTTACATGGCCTTTTTTATGTTGAGGTAAGTTCCCTCTATGCCAGTTTTCTGGAGGGTTTTTATCATAAATGGGTGTTGAATTCTGTCAAACGATTTTCTGCATCTATTGAGATGATCATATGGTATTTCTGCTTCAATTTGTTAATATGGTTTATCACATTGATTGATTTACATATATTGAAGAATCCTTGCATTCCTGAGATAAACCCCACTTGATCATGATGTATGATCCTTTTAATGTGCTGTTGGATTCTGCTTGCTAGTATTTTGTTGAGAATTTTTGCATCAATGTTCATCAGTGATATTGGCCTGTAGTTTACTTTCCTTGTGACATCTTTTGTCTGGTTTTGGTATCAGGGTGATGGTGGCCTTGTGGAATGAGGTTGAGTGTTCCTCCCTCTGCTATATTTTGGAAGAGTTTGAGAAGGATAAGTGTTAGCTCTTCTCTAAGTGTTTGATAGAATTCGCCTGTGAAGCTACCTGGTCCTGGGCTTTTGTTTGTAGGAAGATTTTTAATCACAGTTTCAATTTCAGTGCTTGTGATTGGTCTGTTCATATTTTCTATTTCTTCCTGGTTCAGTCTCAGCAGGTTGTGCATTTCTAAGAATTTGTCCATTTCTTCCAGGTTGTCCAATTTTTTGGCATAAAGTTGCTTGTAGTAATCTCTCAAGATCCTTTGCATTTCTGCAGTGTCAGTTGTTACTTCTCCTTTTTCATTTCTAATTCCATTGATTTGAGTCTTCTCCCTTTTTTTCCTGTTGGGTCTGGCTAATGGTTTATCAATTTTGTTTATCTTCTCAAAGAACCAGCTTTTAGTTTTATTGATCTTTGCTATTGTTTCTTTAATTTCTTTTTCATTTATTTCTGATCTGATCTTTATGATGTCTTTCCTTCTGCTAAGTTTTGGGGCTTTCTTGTTCTTCTTTCTGTACTTGCTTCAGGTGTAAGGTTAGGTTGTTTATTTGAGATCCTTCCTGTTTCTTGAGGTAGGATTGTACTGCTAAAATCTTCCCTCTTAGAACTTCTTTTGCTGCATCAAATAGGTTTTCGGTCATTGTGTTTTCATTGTCATGTGTTTCTAGGTATTTTTCGTTTTCCTCTTTGATTTCTTCAGTGATCTCTTGGTTTTTTAGTACTGTATTGTTTAGCCTCCATGTGTTTGTATTTTTACAGATATTTTTCCTGTGATTGATATCTAGTCTCATAGTGTGGTGGTCAGAAAAGATACTTGACCTGATTTCAATTTTTTTAAATTTACCAAGGCTTGATTTGTGAATCAAGATATGATCTATCCTGAGGATCATTCCACGAGCAGTTGAGAAGAAAGTGTATTCTGTTGTTTTGGATGGAATGTCCTATAAATATCAATTATGTCCATCTTGTTTAATGTATCATTTAAAGCTTGTGTTTCCTTATTTATATTCAATTAAGGTAATCTGCCCATTGGTTAATGTGGGGTATTAAAGTCCCTGAATTTGATTGTGTTGCTGTTGATTTCCCCTTTTATGGCTGGTGTCATTTGCCTTATGTATTGAGGTGCGCCTATGTTGGGTGTATTAATATTTACAATTGTTATATCTTCCTCTTGGATTGATCCCTTGATCATTATGTAGTGTCCTTCTTTGTCTCTGTAATAGTCTTTATTTTAAAGTCTATTTTGTCTGATATGAGAATTGCTATTCCAGCTTTCTTTTGATTTCCGTTTGCATGGAATATCTTTTTCCATCCCCTTACTTTCAGTCTGTATGTGTCCCTAGGTCTGAAGTGGGTCTCTTGTAGACACCATGTATATGGGCCTTGTTTTTGTACCCATTCAGCCAGTCTATGTCTTTTGGTTTGAGCATTTAATCCATTTACATTTATGGTAGTTATCAATATGTATGTTCTCATTACCATTTTCTTAATTGTTTTGGGTTTGTTACCGTACGTCTTTTTCTTCTCTTGTGTTTCCTGCCTAGAGAAGTTCTTTTAGCATTTGTTTTAATGCTGGTTTGGTGGTGTTGAATTCTCTTAGCTTTTGCTTTTCTGTAAAGATTTCAATTTCTCTGTTGAATCTGAATAAGATCCTTGCTTACTGGAGTAATGTCGGTCATAGCTTTTTCCCTTTTATCACTTTAAAAATGTCCTGCCACTCCCTTCTAGCTTGCAGAGTTTCTGCTGAAAGATCAGCTGTTAAACTTATGGCAATTCCATTGTATATTACTTGTTGTTTTCTCCTGCTGCTTTTAATATTTTTTCTTTGTATTTAATTTTTGATTGTTTGATTAATATATGTCTTGGAGTGTTTCTCCTTGGATTTATCCTTTATGAGACTCTCTGCACTTCCTGGACTTGATTGACTATTTCCTTTCCCATATTAGGGAAATTTTCAACTATAATCTCTTCAAATATTTTCTGTCCCTTTTTCTCTCCTCCTCTGGGACCCCTTTAATTCGAATGTTGGTGCATTTAATGTTGTCCCTGATGTCTCTGAGACTGCCCTCAATTCTTTTCATTCTTTTTTCTTTATCCTGATCTATGATAGTTATTTCCACTATTTTATCTTCCAAGTCACTTATCCGTTCTTCAGCCTCAGTTATTCTGCTATTGATTCCTTCTAGAGAATTTTAATTTTCATTTATTGTGTTTTTCTTCATTATCTGTTTGCTTTTTACTTCTTCTAGGTCCTTGCTAAACGTTTCTTCTATTTTCTCTGTTCTATTTCCAAGATTTTGTATCATCTTTACTACCATCATTCTGAATTCTTTTTCAGGTAGACTGCCTATTTCCTCTTCATTTGTTTGGCCTGGTGGGTTTTTGCCTTGCTCTTTCATCTGCTGTGTGTTTCTCTGTCTTCTCATTTTGCTAAACCTACTGTGTTTTTCCTTTTCACTGGCTGCAGGTTCGTAGCTCCCGTTGTTTTTGGTGTCTGCTCCCAGTGGCTGAGGTTGGTTCAGCTGGTTGTATGGGCTTCCTTGTGGTAGGGACTGGTGACTGTGTTCTGGTGAGTGAGGCTGGATCTTATCTTTCTGGTGGGCAATACAGAGTTCTGGTGGTGTTTTGGGTTGTCTGTGACCTTGTTATGATTTTAGGCAGCCTCTCTGCTAATCGGTGTGGTGTTGTTCCTGTCTTGCTAGTTGTTTGGCATAGGGTGTGCAGCACTGTAGGTTGCTGGTCGTTGAGTGGAGCTGGGTCTTAGCATTGAGAAGGAGATCTCTGGGAGAGCTTTTGTCATTTGATATTATGTGGAGCTGGGGTGTCTCTGGTGGACCAATGTCCTGAACTCAGCTCTCCCACCTCAGATGAACAGGCCTGACACCCAACTGGAGCACCAAGTCCCTGTCAGCCACATGGCTTTCTCTTTTTTCTTCGTACAGCTCCTGGGGTTCAGCTTTGGATTTGGCCCCGCCTCTGTGTATAGGTCACCTGAGGGCATCTGTTCCTCACTCAGACAGGATAGGGTTAAAGTAGCAGTTGATTAGGGGGCTCTGGCTCACTCACGCCAGGGGGAGGGAGGTGTACAGAATGTGGGGAAAACCTGCAGTGGCAGAGGCCAGCGTGACATTGCAACAGCCTGAGGTGCACTGTGTGTTGTCTCAGGGAAGTTGTCCCTGGATTACAGGACCCTGGCGGTGGCGGGCTGCACAGACTCCCAGGAGGCGAGGTGTGGATAGTGACTTGTGCTTGCACACAGTCTTCTTGGTGGCTGCAGCAGCAGCCTTAGCATTTCATGCCCATCTCTTGTGTCCGCACTGATAGCCACAGCTTGCGCCCATCTCTGGAGCTCATTTAGGTGGTGCTATGAATCCCGTCTCCTCGCACACCCTGAAACAATGGTCTCTTGCCTCTTAAGCAGTTCCAGACTTTTTCCTGGACCCCCTCCCAGCTAGCTGTGGTGCTCTAGCCCCCTTCAGGCTGTGTTCACATAGCCAGCCCCAGTCCTCTCCTGGGGATCTGACCTCTGAAGCCTGAGCCTCAGCTCCCTGCCCCCACCAGCCGCGGCGGGTGAGCAGACAGCCTCTCAGACTGGTGAGTGCTGGTCAGCACTAATCCTCTGTGTGGGAATCTCTCCACTTTGCTCTCTGCACCCCTATTGCTTTGCTCTCCTCTGTGGCTCCAAAGCTTTCCCCTGCCACCCCCTGTCTCTGTCAGTGAAGGGGCTTCGTAGTGTGTGGAAACTTTTCCTCCTTCACAGCTCCCTCCCAGAGGTGCAGGTTCTGTCCCTATTCTTTTGTGTCTGTTTTTTCTTTTTTCTTTTGCCCTACCCAGGTACGTGGAGAGTTTTTTGCCTTTTGGGAAGTCTGAGGTCTTCTGCCAGCATTCAGTAGTTGTTCTGTAGGAGTTGTTCCACATGTAGATGTATTTCTGATGTATTTGTGGGGAGGAAGGTGATCTCCACATCTTACTCCTCCGCCATCTTGAAGGTCTCTGTTTCTTCATCTTAAAGAGAGACATTATGCTGCTGTGCAGAATCTAAATTTTATGAAGAAACTACATGAACTACATATACGTGTAGTAGAAACTTTTGGTTGAAGAAAACAAAGGAATGATTTTTCAGACATTTCCCTCTGCCTCAATAAACTTAAACCGTAGCATGAAGTTGATTTATTAGGAAGTCTAAGTGTTTCAACTTAAATTATGACTTTAGTAATCACTTACCATATATAGTTTATTTCTAGGCTGAGTTTACCTGCTGAATTTCTCTAGCTTCATATAAGTGCTCATCATAAACAAATAGAATGTAATTTGAATTGTTTGAAGAGCACAATTCTTCATTTCACCATTTTCATACTGTTATGAAGGTACATACTATGGATGACTTTTGGAAATATTAAGTGCAGAAGCTTTCATTACTTTTGTAAAGGATATTGTACAATATTTCCCTCTATAAATGCACTTCAAGGACCACTGGATGTCACTGCTGCCATACACAGATGGAAACAAATACATTTGATGGCTATTAGGAGATGGAGCTGAGTGAAGGTTGAATATGATAGCTTCAGGTATGTAACAACGCATCTGTTCAAAAGGCAAATTCATATAAAAGAGACTTCTTAATGCAATCCAATTAAATTTCTTTTCATATAGCTCAAGGAACTTGGAATCATGCAGATGTGTTTTGGGGATTCTTATTTGGGTTATTTTTAGTATATCATTACTAATCCATTTTCCTAAGAATTTAGGTCACAAAATGTAAATACTATCTTTTTGGTTTTTATTATATTTATTTTAAAAGATCTTCTCAGTATATTTTCCCCCAAACTCTCCTGTCTCTCTGCCTCTATGGCTTTGTTAAATCTGCTTAAGGTTACCCAGGAATTGATTTTTTTCCTGCTGTTTGTGCATTTTGTGAGTCTTTTGTTTTTCAAAAATTACCTTCACAATAAGTTGATATAACCAAAAGAGTGGTAGAGTCCCCTGGGAGCAAGATAACAACCATTTATCTGTTTTGGCCATCCATAGGCTAGAGGCTGGGCAATCATAAACCTTTACAGGTTTATGTGATCAAGGGAGGAAACTTGGCACTTTCACTGTCTCCTAGTCACCACCTCTCTGCTCAACCTCAGTAGTGCTTTAAATGGCACTGACACCCTCCTGCCTTGTGTTAGAGGTATCGTGTACCCTCTTGAAGCATGACAGTAGCCAGCGACTCTTTTTCTAAACCACACATTTGAAGGGATGTCTCAGGTAGTATCGTATAATCTTTAACAACTTGGTCTCCAGAATAAGACAATCCTGAGTTCTAATCTTGGATATACCATTTGGTATGACCTTGGCAGTTTAATCTCTCTGACTTTTGGTTTTCCAAATTGTGAAGTGGGTATAATCATTCCCATCTGGAAGATTTGTTTTGAAGATTGAATAAGATATATAAAGTGCTTAGCTTGGTATCTGGTATCTTTTAATTCTTAATATAAAGGGAATGATGTTAATATTACCTGAAACATGCAAATACTGCAGTTACTGTTTCAGAGGTTTTGAGGAAGAATTAAAAGAGTGAGTGTGGGGGGACAACTTCTTCCCCCCTCTGTGCTCAGAGAATATACATAGCAGGTGTATCAGGAAAAGTTATAAACAAGTTTTTCTGATAAATATTTAAAATAATTCCCATCGTTTTAGTCAAGAAGCTTGCTATTTTACATATATGCTGGATTAATATTCAAAGAGTAGACATATATAGTTCGTGCCTTGTGGGTTTTTATGATATACTGTAGGTAAATCGCTTTGACAAATATAAAGGAAATGCATTCAGTTGATAATTCTAGAAATAAATTTACTTAAAGTATTGTGTCATCTAGCAGCACCTGGAACATGCTGGGCACTCAATGACCATTAGTAGATGCACTTAAAGCAATACATTCAGAAGTGAAGAAATAGCATATACAATTGACCAGATGTTCAGCCTATCAATCCATATCTCTTCAGGTTAAACTGCTTACATCATTTCAATGGAATCTGTTGTGATGTTTCATGGAGAGTTGTGACTAGGTATAGAATTGGGTAGTATAGGTAACCTCTGTTTTCTCATACTGGAAGACCATGCTATTTTTTGTTTGTTTGTTTTTGTTTTTGTTATTTTTGCGGTACACAGGCCTCTCCCTGCCGTGGCCTCTCCCGTTGTGGAGCACAGTCTCTGGACGCGCAGGTTCAGTGGCCATGGCTCACGGGCACAGCCGCTCCGTGGCATGTGGGATCTTCCCAGACGGGGGCACGAACCCGTGTCCCCTGCATCGGCAGGCGGACCCTCAACCGCTGCGCCACCAGGGAAGCCCATCCATGCTATTTTGAGTACATGATTTTGATGGGCAGATATTTGGATAGTTTATCAGCAAAATACCAATATTGATCATATTTCGTATTGAATATAAAATGAAAATATCCTGCTCTTGTTCAAATAATGGGTATTTTCAAATATAAAATCCTAAATGCAATTATTGTCAGTGTACCTGAAGGAAGAAATATGTAACTTGTTTATCAATCACTGTTGCAAAATATGAAATGGTTTTTATTTTTCTTGAACCACCACTTTCAACTGTGTTCTTTCCAATCTTCCTTTCCAATCCTTCAGTAACATGTACAGCAGATCCCATAACTTTCATATATATATATATATATATATATATATATATATTTATTTATTTATTTATTTGAGCTCATTCCAGTAGTTTAAAATTTCTATATCAAGCCAAGTTTCACTGCTGGTTCTCAAACTTTAGCATATCAGAATCACGAGGGGGGCTTGTTAAAAACATAAATTGCTGGACCCTACCCTCAGAGTTTCTGATTCATTAGGTATGTGGAAAGAGTTGAGAATGTGTGTTACTAAGAAGTTCCCAGGTGATGCTGATGCTGCCCTCTGGGGACCGCCATTTGAGAACCACTGCTTTATACCTTCTCTCCTGCCTTTTCTAGGCTCTAGTGCTCTAGCACTCGATATTTTTGAATGGAGAGGAAGGAGAGCAAAAGGGAAATGTTCTCCTTATTTAGTGGCCTGTGGCTGCAGCCTACTTTGGATGGTTGCTGCTCTCTATTTCCACTACTGGTTGTTGATATGCTTCCAACTGGCAAGCAGCCAAATGCTGGCTCTCTTGGGGTATCCTGCATGTTGATGGGTTCTTTGAGAGGCCCTGAGAAGTGTGTCTCCCCACTAAAAATTTCCTGACATATTAAATTTGATCTGGTTTGTTCACTTGCACCTTTGTCTTTGTTCCTACCTTTGGTGGCCCATTCTCTTGTTGCTGTGTGTTCCTCTTAACCAGGTTCCACAAGGTCGCCAGAGTGGCAATTTAAGACCATAAATTGGATCATATTCTTTCTAGCCTCTCTTATTTTTAGTCTTCCTCCTCAGCTCCTGCTTAACAATTTTCAATGGTTTATAAAATCTTAACTCCTTAACGTGGCCACCAAAGCCCTGAATGATCTGACCCTTGCCTGCTTCTCCAATCACACAAGACTCTCACTTATGATGTCTCCATCCCAAAGTTCTTCTTCACTCCACGCCTTCCTCTGCTATCCCTCTGCAAGAACTGCTCTTTCCCAAACCTTCACCTGACAGGCTCATTTTCTTCCTTCAATCTCAGCTTAGACATCACCTCCTCAGCTGACCTTTCACCATCTGATCTTAAAATTGCTTCTTCTTTTTACACTCTTTCATGACACTCTGTTTTTTCCTTAATGGGGCTCTTTGCAATTTTTAGTGATATGTTTGAGTTTATTTGCTTAATGGTTGCTTTTCCCCTTCATCTTATAAACTACATTTGAGCAGAAACCTTGTCTTCTGCACTGCATACTCAAGGCCTATGACAGTAATTTCCACATAGTGGGTACTCAATAAATTTTGACTGAATGAATGAAAGAATGAAGGGATGGTCAACTGGGCTGGTGTTCTTGAGGTTCTGGGCAAATTTTCACTCTGGGTTGGAAGGCCAATATTGGTTTCGGACAAATTTTCGAAGAGGTGGTAATGGGCTAATTTTAGGGAAGACAGTCACAGAAAATACTTGTTTTCTTGGAATACTATACGTGCTAAAAAGTAGGGAAGTGTTGTACAGAATTACAGATTTTACTTGGCAAGTAGTCCAGTGTATTTACTATGGGTTCTGGCTTTTGACTTGGTGTGTTAATTTGGGTCCTCTAAGAAGCATGTGCCAAGAAGAGATTAGAAATGCAAGAAATTTATTGGGGAAAACATCAACGATGGAAACTGGGGAAAGAGCCAGTGGAAGTGGGAGAGTTCTCAGATCACAATGCAGAACATGCAGGTCAAAGTGGGCCATGTAATGTCACATCTCACAGAAATAGACCTGCTTTAGTATCCCAGCTGCACTGAGTCTTTAGCTGGAAGCAGTCCATGGGAGGTGTGGTGCTGATGCAAATGTGGTGTTGAATTCAGAGCACAGATGTTGGTGTAATGGGTCAAAAATGAACAATAATAGGAGATTGAGAGGTGCATCTTTGATGGCTAGCAGAGCTCAATATTTGTTTGTTTAAAAACTGGTATTAGCAGTACTATTTTTTTTAGAGCTTGTCCTATTTACTTTATTATGGCAAGATCCTGATCTATATTTCTTATTGGCCCACAATTATATTTTAGCTTCTAGTCTTGTAAATTTCTTCCTTCTTTTAAGTTAATATTATTAAGTTAGTACATGAATACATGCTCATTATGAATCATCTAAACAATAAAGAGGTATATTAAATAAAAAGTAAAGTCACTCTTTGTTCCCTTTCCCAAAACCAACAATGTCACTTAATTTCTTAAGTAGTAACCACTATTAACATTTGCTGAATTGCTTTCCAAACTTTTCCATCATTTATTTATATTCATACATATACTTACAAATATACTCATATTAATATACACACACACATAAATACACACACAATTATACAGTTTTGCTTTCATAAACAGGCTTGTGTTATATATATTATTCTGTATTTTGCTTTCTCTTTTAACAATTTTATTTAGGAGAGTTTTCCCTGTTAGAACATATAATAGCTATTTTCAAACTTTTGTGATTAAGAATCAGCTGAGGTTCTAATTAAAAATTTAAGTCCCATGAATTCAGTAGGTCTGGGATGAGACTCAGGAATCTATTTAACAAAAATCCCAGTAATTCTGATGTAGGTGATCACTGGATCAGATTAATTTCCGAAATACTAGTAAAAATTTGTCTCATTCATTCCATATTCAATATTATGCAGATTTCATGGTTTAGTCATTTCTTTATAGATGAACAGTTAGCTTGTTCTCAGTTTCTTAGTTTTACAAATGAAGATTACAGTGAATGTTCACTTTCTAGCAGCATTAAGTAAATAATTTAAGTATACATTAAAAATTCCTATATGAGGGTACACATATTTGTTTTTCTTGCAGTTGACACTTAGGATCAGTTTGGTCAATTGTTTCATGTTCTATTTAGCACATATTAATATATGATTGTCAAGATGTCAATTTTTTCATATTATAAATGTATAAACTGGCATTTTGAAATCTTCTAATTACCTATATGATACATGTCAAATGATTTCTGTTGTTATAGCCTTCTTTGATTTTGCCATAGTTATTCAAATACTGAACAAGAAAATGTTCCCTAAAACTGAGCCTACGGAGAAAAGAAACATTTAAGGAAATGTTTATTATAATTCTAATTTGAATTCATGGTAACCTGCTTTTGGAAATTACTGCTGACAAAGATTGAAACCACAACTAAAGGTTAAATCAGATCCACAGTTCAGTGCTAGTAGGCCTCATGAATGTATAGAATCATATTTTTTTCGATTGGTTGCCTTCTTTCCTGACTATTATTCTCTCTTCACAAGAGAGAGTATCCTTGCAGACAGATGATCTTATGTAAAGTAATCTTGTACATCTAGTCACCTTTGCTTATTCTATTGGCAAGGAGAAAGTCACAGGTTCTGCCCACATTCAAGAGGAGGGTACTACACAAAGGTGTGAACATGAGGTGGTAGGGATTATGAGGACCGATTTATGATCTGTTTTTCATGTACCTGCTGTGCATCTGTCTTTGTCATTGGCACCCACATTAACATGTAATAACACTATTCAGTGCCTTATCATCAAACTAAAGGGACAGTACTCTCAAGTTTATAGTCTATTTGGGTTGCAAATATCCTGGATCAATCATAATACTACCAAATTAATTTTTTAAATGAAATATTGTTCTCTTTTGGATTTTGTCAATGTTTTTTTATATTTTTCTATTTGTTTATTCATTTTGTTTTCTTTTTTCCAGTTTTATTGAGATATTATTGATATATAACATATGTAATTTAAGGTGTACAACATGATGATTTAACACATATATATTGCAAAATGATTACCACAATAAGGTATGTTAACACCTCGATCCCCTCACATAATTACCATTACTTTTTGGTATTAATAATATTTAAGATCCACTCTTAACCACTTTCACTATATAATACAGTATTGCTAATTATAGTCACCATGATGTACATTAGATCTCCAGAACTTATTCATTTAATTGATGGAAGTTTGTACCCATTGACCAACATGTCCTCATTTTCCCTACCCACCGCAAACCCTGACAACCACCATTCTATTATCTATTTCTATGAGTTCAGAATTTTTAAATTCCTCATATAAAAGAGAGTATACATTATTTGCATATATATGTCTGATGTATTTCACTTAGCATAATGCCCTCAAGGTCCATTTATGTGGTTGTAAAAGGCAGACTTTCCTTCTTTAGTGGTGGAATGATATTCCATAGTGTTCATGTGTGTGTGTAACATTTTCTTTATACATTCATCTATTGATGAACACTTGGGGTTGTTTCCATATCTTGACTCTTGTGAATAATGCTGCAATGAAAATGAGAGTGCAAATATTTCTTTGATATACTGTTTTCATTTCCTTAGGATATACACCCAAAAGTAGGATTGCTGGATCATATGGCACTTCTATTTTTAATTTCTTGAGGAACCTCTGTTTTCCATAGTGGTTGTACCAACTTACATTGCAACCAATGACATACAATTGTTCCTTTTTTTCCACATCCTCACCAACACTTGTTATCTGTTGTCTTTTTGATATTAACCATTTTAATAGGTGTGAAATGATATCTCATTGTGGTTCTGATCTCATCTCCCTGATGATTGGTGATGTTGAGCATCTCTTCAAGTATTTGTTGACTGCTTGGATGTCATCTTTGGAAAAATGTGTATTCAGTTCCTCTGCATGTTTTAAAATCCAAATGTATTTTTTTGCTGTTGAGTTGTATAAGTTCCTTACATATTTTGGATATTAACCCCTTATCTGATAGATGGTTTGCAAATATTTTCCCCCATTCAGTAGGTTACCTTTTCATTTTTCTGATTGTTTCTTTGTTGTGTAGAAACTTCTTAGTTAGATCTAGTCCCAGTTATTTATTTTTGATTTTGTCACTGTGCTTTTGATGTCATAGCCAAAACATCATTGCCAAGACCAATCATATTCAGGGAGATTTTTCTTCCAGAGTTTCAGTTTTGAGTCTTACATTTAAGCCTTTAATCCATTTTGAGTTTAATTTTTGTGAGTGTATAAGAAAGAAGTCCAGTTTTATTATTTTGCATGTGGCTATCCAGTTTTCCCAGTTATTGTTGGAGACTATCCTTTGCCCTTTGAGTATTATTGGCTCCCTTGTAAAGCATTAGTTGACTGTATATGCATGGATTTATTTCTAGCCTTTTTATTCTGTTCCTTTGGTCTATGTGTACCATACTGTTTTAATTACTGTAGCTTTGTAATACAGTTCAAAATCAGGAATTGTTATACCTCCGATTTTGTTATTTATCAGAATTACTTTGGCTATTTGAGATCTTTTGTGTTTGCATACAAACTTTAGGATTGTTTATTCTATTTCTGTGAAACATGCCACTGGAATTTTTATAGGAATTACATTGAATCTATAGATAGATGGCTTGGGTAATATGGACATTTTAACAATATTCTTGTGATTCATGAACATGGGATATCTCTCCATTTATTTGTGTATTTTTTTCAATTTCTTTTATCAATGTCTTGTAGTTTTCAGTGTACAGAACTTTCACCTCCTTGGTTAAATTTATTCCTAGGTATTTAATTCTTTTTGATACTATTGTAAATGGGATTTCTTATTTATATTTCAGTTAATTCATTGTTAGCATATAGAAATGCAACTGATTGTTGTATGTTGATTTTGTGTCCTGTAATTTTACTGAATTCATTGATTAGTTCTAACAGTTTTTTGGAGGAGTGTTTAGAATTTTCTATATATAAGGTCATATTACCTGCAAACAGAGAATTTTTCATGTTCCTTTCTGATTTGGATGACTTTTTAATCTTTTTATTGCCTAACTGCTCTGGCTAGGACTTCCAGTATGTTGAATAAAAGTGGTGAGAATGGGTATCCTTGTCTTATTCTTGGTCATAGGGAAAATGTTTGTTTTCATTGTTGAGTGTGATTTTAGCTGTCATAGATAGCCTTTATTATGTTGGGGTACATTTCTTCTATATCTGATTTGTTGAGTTTTTTTTATTTATCATGAAATGTTGAATTTTGTAAAATGTTTTTTCTACATCTATTGGGATAATCATAAGATTTTTATCTTTCACTTTATTAGTGTAGTGTATCATATTTATTAATTTGTGTATGTTGAACTGTCCTTACATCCCAGGGATAAGTTCCACTTGATGAAGGTGTATGATCCTTTTAATGTGCTGTTAAAATTGGTTTGCTGGAATTTTGTTGAGAATTTTTGCATCTATATTCATTAGGAATATTGGGTGGTAGTTTTCTTTTCTTGACGTGTCCTTTTCTGGCTTTTGTATAAGAATAATGCTGGCTTCATAACATGAGTTTGGGAGTATTTGCTCCTTTTCAATTTACTGGAATTGAAAAATTGAAATTTGAGAATGATTGGCATTAATTCATGTGGTCCTGAGATTTTCTTTTGTTGAAATTTTTTTTATTACAGATTCAATCTCCTTACTGGTTATTGATTCATTTGCATTCATGATTCAGTTTAAGTAGGTTCTATGTTTCTAGGATTCATCATTTCTTCTAGGCTATTCAATTTATTGCCATATAATTGTTTACTGTAGTCTCTTTGATTTTTTATATTTCTGTCATATCAGTTGTGATGTCTTCTCTTTGACTTCTGATGTTATTTACCTGAGTCTCCCCTATCTTTTTCTTAGTTAGTTTAATTATAGGTTTGTCAATTTGTTTATCTTTTCAAAAAACAAGCTCTCAGTTTTGTTGGTCTTTTCTATTGTTTTTTCTGGTCTCTATTTTGTTTATTTATGCTCTGATCTCTGTTATTTCATCCCTTCTGCTAACTTTGGGCTTAGTTTGTTCTTCTTGTAGTTCCTTGAGGTGTAAAGTTAAGTTGTTTACTTGTAATCTTCCTTTTTTAAAATTAATGTAGGCATTTAACACTATAGACTTTCCTCTTAGAACTGCTTTTTCTCCGTTCCTTAAGTATTGGTATGATTTGTTGCCATTTTTATATGTCTTAAGATTTTTTTTTTAAAATTAATTAATTAATTTAGTTTTGACTGTGTTAAGTCTTTGTTGCTGTGCATGGGATTTCTCTAGTTGCAGCAAGTGGGGGCTACTCTTTGTGGCAGTGCACAGGCTTCTCACTGTGGTGGCTTTTCTTGTTGCAGAGCATGGGCTATAGGTACGCGGGCTTCAGTAGTTGTGACACACAGGCTCAGTAGGTGTGGCACACAGGCTTAGTTGCTCCGTGGCATGTGGGATCTTCCTGGACCAGGGATCAAACCTGTGTCTCCTGCATTGGCAGGCAGATTCTTAACCACTGTGCCATCAGGGAAGTCCGTGTCTTAATTTTTGATGTTCCATTAGAGTTCTTCTTTGATCCATAGGTTGTTCAGGAGCCTGTTGTTTAATTTTCACACATCTGTGAATTTTCCAGTTTTTCTTCAATTGTTGATTTCCAGTTTCATACCACTGTGACTGGAAAAGGTACCTGGTATGATTTCCATCTTTTTACATGCCAAGGTTTGTTTTGTGACTTAACATATGTTGTATCCTGGAGAATGTTCAATGTACACTTGCAAAGAATGTGCATTCTGCTGCAATTGTGTGGAATGTTGTATATGTCTGTTCGGTCCATTTTGTCTACAATATAGTTCAAGCCCAATGTCTCCTTAATAATTTTCTGACTGGATGATCTATCCATTGTTGAAAGTGACATATTGAAATACCCTACTATTATTGTATTGTAGTATATTTATTTCTTTAGATCTGCTAAATATAGGTGTTATATATGTGTGCTTATTATAGGTGCTATGATATGGGTTGCATATATGTTTATAATTATTATATCTTCTTGATGAATTTACCCCTTTATCATTGTATACTTACTTTCTTTGTCTCTTGTTACAGTTTATATCTAATTTGTCTAGCTAAGTATAGCTACCTCTGTTATCTTTTGGTTCCTATTGCATGGAATATCTTTTTATATCCCTTAACACTGAGCCTATGTGTATCCTTAAAGGTAAAATCTATCTTTTGTAAGCAGCATAGAGTTGAGCCTTGTTTTGAAATTCATTCAGCCACTATGTACCTTTTGATTGGAAAACTTAATCTATATACATGTAAAGTAATTATTGATAGGATAGAACTTACTAATGCCATCTTCTGTGCTCTGTTTTTTTGTAGTTTTCTTGTTCTCTTCTTCCTCTTTTATTGTATTTCTTTGTGAATTGATGATTTATTATGATGTTATGATTTTATTCCCTTATTATTAATTTTGTGCCTACTGCAGGTTTTTGCTTTGTGGTCACCATGAAGCTTACATAAAATATCTCATAGATTTAACAGTCTATTTTAAGCTGATATCAACTTAACAGTGATTATATACAAAAATTCTACCTTTATACTTCCCCCATAATTTAATGTTTTTGATGTAAAATTTTTCCTCTTTTTATATTTTGTATCCATTAACAAGTTATTGTACCTAGAGTTATTTTAATGCTTTTGTCTTTTTTTTAACATCTTTATTGGAGTATAATTGCTTTACAATGGTATGTTAGTTTCTGCTTTATAACAAAGCGAATCAGATATACATATACGTATGTCCCCATACCTCTTCCCTCTTGCATCTCCCTCCCACCCACCCTCCCTATCCCACCCCTCTAGGTGGTCACAAAACACTGAGCTGATCTCCGTGTGCTATGCAGCTGCTTCCCACTAGCTATTTTACATTTTGTACTGTATATATGTCCATGCCACTCTCTCTCTTTGTCACAGCTCACCCTTCCCCCTCCCCATATCCTTAAGTCCATGCTCTAGTACGTCTGTGTTTATTCCCGTCCTACCCCTAGGCTCTTCATGACATTTTTTTTTCTTAGATTCCGTATATATGTGTTAGCATAGGGTATTTGTTTTTCTCCTTCTGACTTACTTCACTCTGTATGACAGACTCCAGGTCCATCCACCTCAGTACAAATAACTCAATTTCGTTTCTCTTTATGACTGAGTAATATTCCATTGTATATATGTGCCACATCTTCTTTATCCATTCATCTGTTGATGGACACTTCAGTTGCTTCCATGTCCTGGCTATTGTAAATAGAGCTGCAGTGAGCATTGTGGTACAGGACTCTTTTTGAATTATGGTTTTTCTCAGGGTATATACCCAGTAGAGGGAATGCTGGGCCGTATGTTAGTTCTTTTTATAGTTTTCTAAGGAACCTCGATACTGTTCTCCATGTGGCTGTATCAATTTATATTCCCACCAACAGAACAAGAGTGTTCCCTTTTCTCCACACCCTCTCCAGCATTTATTGTTTCTAGATTTTTTGATGATGGCCATTCTGACTGGTGTGAGATGATATCTCATTGTAGTTTTGATTTGCATTTCTCTAATGATTAATGATGTTGAGCATTCTTTCATGTGTTTGTTGGCAATCTGTATATCTTCTTTGGAGAAATGTCTATTTAGGTCTTCTGCCCATTTTTGGATCCAAAACAACCCAAACATTCCTTTGATTCCAAACCCTGTTCCGTCTTCCAGTGTTTTCCTCCAGTATCCCAGAATTACTCCCTGCCTTTAACAGGCAACCTGTGCCAGTACCATACTGTCTTGATTACTGTAGCTTTGTAATATAGTCTGAAGTCAGGCAGTCTGATTCCTCCAGCTCCATTTTTCTTTCTCAAGATTGCTTTGGCTATTCGGGGTCTTTTGAGTTTCCCTACAAATTGTGAAATTTTTTAATCTAGTTCTGTAAAAAATACCAGTGGTACTTTGATAGGGATTGCAATGGATCTGTAGATTTCTTTAGACAGTAGAATCATTTTCACAATGTTGATTCTTCCAATCCAAGAACATGGTATATCTCTCCATCTATTTGTATCACCTTTAATTTCTTTCATCAGTGTCTTATAATTTTCTGCATACAGGTCTTTTGTCTCCTTATGTAGGTTTATTCCTAGATATTTTATTCTTTTTGTTGCAGTGGTAAATGGGAGTGTTTTCTTAATTTCACTCTCAGATTTTTCATCATTAGTGTATAAGAATGCCAGAGATTTCTGTGCATTAATTTTGTATCCTGCTACTCTACCAAATTCATTGATTAGCTCTAGTAGTAGCCTCCTTAGGATTCTCTGTGTATAGTATCATGTCATCTGCAAACAGTGACAGCTTTACTTCTTCTTTTCCTATTTGGATTCCTTTTATTTCTTTTTCTTCTCTGATTGTTGAGAAAAGTTCCCTCTATGCCTACCTTCTGCAGGGTTTTTATCATAAATGGGTGTTGAATTTTGTTAAAAGCTTGGTTGGAAGATTTTTAACCACAGTTTTAATTTCAGTGCTTGTGATTGGTCTGTTCATATTTTCTATTTCTTCCTGGTTCAGTCTCGGAAGTTTGTTCATTTCTAAGAATTTGTCCATTTCTTCCAAGTTGTCTATTTTATTGGCATAAATTTGCTTGTAGTAATCTCTCATGATCCTTGTATTTCTGCAGTGTTAGTTGTTACTTATCCTTTTTCATTTCTAATTCTATTGATTTGAGTCTTTTCCCTTTTTTTCTTGATAAGTCCGTCTAATGGTTTATCAATTTTGTTTATCTTCTCAAAGAACCCACTTTTAGCTTTATTGATCTTTGCTATCATTTCCTTCATTTCTTTTTCATTTATTTCTGATCTGATCTCTATGATTTCTTTCCTTCTGCTAACTTTGGGGTTATTTTTGTTCTTCTTTCTCTACTTGCTTTAGGTGTAAGGATAACTTGTTTATTTGAGATGTTTCTTGTTTTTTAAGTTAGGATTTTATTGCTGTAAACTTCCCTCTTAGAACTGCTTTTTGCTGCATCCCGTAGGTTTTGGGTCATCGTGTTTTCATTGTCATTTGTTTTTAGGTATATTTTGATTTCCTCTTTGATTTTTTCCGTGGTCTCCTGGTTACTAAGTAGTGTGCTGTTTAGCCGCCATGTCTAGCTAAGTATAAGTTTGTATTTCTTACAGAGTTTTTCCTGTAATTTATATCTGGTCACATAGCATTGCAGTTGGAAAAGATACTTGCTATGATTTCAATTTTCTTAAATTTACCAAGGCTTTATTTGTAACCCAATGTATGATCTATCCTGGAGAATGTTCCTTGAGCACTTGAGAAGAATGTGTATTCTGTTATTTTTGGATGGAATGTCCTATAAATATCAATTAAGTCCAACATGCTTAATGTATCATTTAAATCTTGTGTTTCCTTATTCATTTTCATTTTGGATGATGTGTCCATTGGTAAAAGTGGGGTGTTGAAGTCCCCTACTATGATTGTGTTACTGTTGATTTCCCCTTTTATGGCTGTTAGTATTTGCCGTATGTATTGAGGTACTCCTATGTTGGGTGCATAAATATTTATACTTGTTATATTTTCTTCTTGGATTGATCCCTTGATCATTATGTAGTGTCCTTCTTTGTCTCTTGTAATAGTCTTTGTTTTAAAGTCTATTTTGTCTGATATGAGAATTGCTACTCCAGCTTTCTTCTGATTTCCATTTGCATGGAATATCTTTTTCATCCCCTCACTTTCAGTCTGTATGTGTCCCTGGCTCTGATGTGGGTCTCTTGTAGACAGCATATATATGGGTCTTGTTTTTGCATCCATTCAGCCAATATATGTCCTTTGGTTGGAGCATTTAATCCATTCACATTTAAGGTAATTATTGATATGTATATTCCTATTACCATTTTCTTAATTGTTTTGGGTTTATTATTGTAGGTCTTTTCCTTTTCTTGTCTTTCCTGCCTAGAGAAGTTCCTTTAGCATTTGTTGTAAAGCTGGTTTGGTGGTGCTGAATTCTCTTAGCTTTTTCTTGTCTATAAAGGTCTTAATTTCTCCATCAAATCTGAATGAGATCCTTCATGGGTAGAGTAATCTTGGTTGTAGGTTTTTCTCCTTCATCACTTTATATATGTGCTGCCCCTGCATTCTGTCTTGTAGCATTTCTGCTTAAAGATCAGCTATTAACCTTATGGGGATTCCGTTATGTGATATATGTTGTTTTTCCCTTGCTGCTTTTAATATTTTTCTTTGTATTTAATTTTTCATAGTTTGATTATTATGTGTCTTGGCATGTTTCTCATTGGATTTATCCTGTATGGGACTCTCTGTGCTCCCTGGACTTGTTTAAGTATTCCTTTCCTATATGAGGGAAGTTTTCAACTATAATCTCTTCAAATATTTTCTCAGTCTCTTTCTTTTTGTCTTCTGCTTCTGGGACCCCTATAATTCAAATGTTGGTGTGTTTAATATTGTTCTAGAAGTCTCTGAGACTGTCCTCAATTCTTTTCATTCTTTTTTCTTTATTTTGCTCTGCTGTAGTTATTTCCACTATTTTATCTTCCAGGTCACTTATCCAATCTGCTGCCTCATTTATTCTGCTATTGATCCCTTCTAGAGAATTTTTAATTTTATTTATTGTGGTGTTCATCACTCTTTGTTTGCTCTTTAGTTCTTCTAGGTCCTTGTTAAACGTTTCTTGTGTTTTCTCCATTCCATTTCCAAGATTTTGGATAATCTCTACTGTCATTATTCTGAATTCTTTTTCAGGTAGACTGCCTATTTCCTCCTCATTTGTTAGGTCTGGTGGGCTTTTGCCTAGCTCCTTCAACTGCTGTGTGATTTCTCTCTTCTCATTTTGCTTAACTTACTGTGTTTGGGGTCTCCTTTTCGCAGGCTGCAGGTTCGTTGTTCCCGTTGTTTTTGGTGTCTGTCCCCAGTGGCTAAGGTTTGTTCAGTGGGTTGTGTAGGCTTCCTGGTGGAGGGGACTAGTGCCTGTTTTCTGATGGATCTTGTCTTTCTGGTGGGCAGGTCCACGTCTGGTGGTGGTTTGGGGTGTCTGTGGCCTCATTATGATTTTAGGCAGGCTCTGTGCTAATGGATGGGGTTGTGTTCCTGTCTTGCTAGTTGTTTGGCATAGGATGTCCATTATTCTAGCTTGCTGGTCGTTGAGTGGAGTTGGGTCTTGGTGTTGAGATGGGAATCTCTGGGGGATTTTCACCATTTGATATTATGTGGAGCTGGGAGGTCTCCTGTGGAGCAGTGTCCTGAACTTGGCTCTTCCACCTCAGTGGCACAGCCCTGATACCTGGCTGGAACACCAAAAGCCTGTCCTCCACACAGCTCAGAATAAAAGGAAAAACAAACAAACAAAGAAAAAAACCGGACAGACAGAACCCTAGGACAAATGGTAAAAGGAAAGTTATACAGAGAAAATCACACACACAAGCATACACATACACAGTCACAAAATGAGAAAAAGGGAAAAAAATAGATATATCATTGCTCCCAAGGTCCACCTCCTCAATTTGGAATGATTCATTGTCTACTCAGGTATTCGACAGATGCAGGGTACATCAAGTTGATTGTGAAGATTTAATCCGCTGTTCCTGAAGCTGCTGGGAGAGATTTCCCTCTCTCTTCTTTGTTCGCTTGTTCAGCTTTGGATTTGGACCCACCTCTGTGTGTAGGTTGACTGAAGGCATCTCTTCTTCGCTCAGACAGGACGGGGTTAAGGAAGCACCTGATTCGGGGCCTCTGGTTCACTCAGGCTGGTGCAAGGGAAGGGTACGGATGCGGATTGAGCCTGCGGTGGCAGAGACCCGCGTGACGTTTCCCCAGTCTGAGCTGCGCCATGCATTCTACTGAGGAAGTTGTCCCTGGATCATGGGACCCTGGCAGTGGGGGACTGCACAGGTTCCCGGGAGGGGAGGTGTGGATAGTGCCCTGTGCCTGCAGACAGGCTTCTTGGTGGCTGCAGCAGCAGCTTTAGTGTTTCATGCCCTTCTCTGGGGTTCGCGCTGATAGCCCCGGCTCGCGCCTGTCTCTGGAGCTCCTTTAAGCAGTGCTCTTAATTCCCTCTCTTCGTGCACCAGGAAACAAATAGGCAAGAAAAAGTCTCTTGCCTCTTCGGCAGCTCCAGACTTTTTCCTGGACTCCCTCCCAGCTAGCTGTGGCGCACTAGCCCCTTCAGGCTGTGTTCATGCAGCCAACCCCAGTCCTCTCCCTGGGATGTGACCTCCGAAGCCCGAGTGTCAGCTCCCAGCTCCGCCTGCCCCGGCAGGTGAGCAGACAAGCCTCTTGGGCTGGTGAGCGCTCGTCGGCACTGATCTTCTGTGTGGGAATCTCTCTGCTTTGACCTTCACACCCTTGTTGCTGCACTCTCCTCCATGGCTCTGGAGCTTCCCCCCTTCGCCACCCACAGTCTCCACCCGTGAAGGGGCTTCCTAGTATGTGGAAAGCTTTCCTCCTTCACAGCTCCCTCCCAGAGGTGCAGGTCCTGTCCCAATTCTTTTGTCTTTGTTTTTTCTTTTTCTTTTGCCCTACCCAGGTACATGAGTGTCTTGCCTTTTGGGAGGTCTGAGGTCTTCTGCCAGCGTTCAGTAGGTGTTCTGTAGGAGTTGCTCCACATGTAGATGTATTTCTGATGTATTTGTGGGGAGGAAGGTGATCTCTGTGTCTTGCTCTTCCTCCATCTTGAAGCTCCTCCAATACTTATGTCTTTTAAAATTTATAGGAAAGTGATTAACACACCACCATATTAAGGTATTATGATTTGACTATATGCTAACCTGTACCAGAATGTTTTACATTTCTGTATGTTTTCATGTTACTACTTAAGGTTCTTTCATTTCATCTTAAGAAACTCCTCTCAACATTTCTTGTAAGGCAGGTCTAGTGATGATGTACTCCTTCAGCTTTGTTTTTGTTAGGGGGGGAGGGGAGACTTGATATCTGCTTCATTTCTGAAAGACAGCTTGGCTGCATAAAAATTCTTGGTTGGCAGTATTTTTCTTTTAGCACTTTGAATATATCATCTCACTCTCCTGATCTGCAAGATTTTGCTGAGAAATCTGCTTATAGCCTTATTGGGGGGAGGGGGAATGTTTCCTTTCATGTGAAGAATATTTTTCTCTTGCTGCTTTTAAAATTCTCTCTTTGTCTTGAATATTAGACAAGTTTATTATAATGTGGTTTGAAGAAGATTGTTTTGGGTTGATATTTTGGGGTAGGTTCATGAACTTGGATGTCCAAAACTTTTCCCAGATTTGGGAAGCTCTCAGCCATTATTATTAAAAATTTAAAAAAAAATTAAATATAGTTGATTTACAACATCATGTTAGTTTCAGGTATACAGTACAATGATTCAGAATATATATATTCTTTTTCAGATTATTTTCCCTTATAGGGTATTACACAATATTGAGTATAGTTCCGTGTGTCATACAGTAGGTCCTTTTTGGTTATCTATTTTATATATAGTAGTATGTATATGTTAATCTTAACATCCTAATGTATCTTTCTCTCCCATTTCCACTTTGGTAATAGTAAGTTTGTTTTCTATGTCTTGGAGTGTCTTTATGTTTTGTAAATAAGTTCATTTGTATCTTTATTCTCTTAGAGTCTACATAAAAGTTATACTATATGATATTGTCTTCATCTTTCTGACTTGCATCACTTAACATAATCTCTAAGCCCATCTTTGTTTGCTGCAAATGGCATTATTTCATTCATTTTTTTATGGCTGAGTAGTATTCCATTCCATTGTGTGTGTGTGTGTGTGTGTGTGTGCGTATGTGTGTGTGTATATATATATATATATATATATATATATATATATATATATACACATACCATATCTTAAAGATATAGACACTTAGGTTGCTTCCATGTCCTGGATATCATAAATAATGCTGCAATGAACAATGGGGTGCACATATCTTTTCAAATTATAGTTTTCTCCAGATATATGCCCAGGAGTGGGATTGCTGGAACATATGGTAGCTCTGTTTTTAGTTTTTTAAGGAACCTCCATACTGTTCTTCCGAGTGGCTGTACCAATTTACATTCCCACCAGCTGTGTAAGAGGGGTCCTTTTTCTCCACACCCTCCCCAGCATTTATTATTTGTAGACTTTTTGATGCTGCCCATTCTGACTGGAGTGAGGTGATACCTCACTGTAGTTTTGATTTACATTTCTCTAATAATTAGTGACATTGAGCATTTTTTCATGTGCCTGTTGGTCATCATTATGTCTTCTTTGGTGAATTGTCTATTTAAGTTTCTGCCCATTTTTCAATTGGGTTGTTTGTCTTTGTTTTTTCTTTTCTTGATATTGAGCTGTATGAGCTGTTTTTATATTTTGGAAATTAATCCCTTGTCAGTCATATCATTTGCAAATATTTTCTTCCATTCTGTAGGTTGTCTTTTCATTTTGTTTTTGTTTTCTTTTGCTATGCAAAAGCTTTTAAGTTTAATTAGGTCACATTTGTTTATTTTTGGTTTTATTTCCATTACCCTAGGAGAACAGATCTAAAAAGATATTGCTGTGATTTATGTCAAAGAGAATTCTGCCTATGTTTTCCTCTAGGAGTTTTGTAGTATCTCATCTTAAAATTAGTTCTTTAATCCATTTTGAGTTTGTTTTTGTATATGATGTTAAAGAATGTTCTAATTTCATTCTTTTACATGTAGCTGTCCAGTTTTCCCAGCACCACTTATTGAAGACACTGTCTTTTCTCCATTGTATATTCTTGCCCCTTTTGTCATAGATTAATTGACCATAGGTGTGTAAGTTTATTTCTGAGCTTTCTATCCTGGTTTGTTGATCTATATGTCTGTTTTTGTGCTAGTACCATACTGTTTTGATTACTGTAGCTTTGTAATATAGTCTGAAGTTAGGGAACCTGATTCCTTCAATTCTGTTTTTCTTTCTTAAGATTGATTTGTCAGTCATTATTTTTTAAAGAATCTTTTTTCCCCTTTCTCCCTTTCTTCTCCTTCTTCGAATCCAATGATGCATAGGTTGTTTCTCTTAACAATATTCTATAATTCACTTAGGCTTTATTAATTCTTTTGCATTTATTTTTTCTTTTTGCTTCTCTGACTGGATGATTTCAAATGATTTGTCTTTTAGCTCACTTTTTTTTTCTTCTGCTTGGTTGTGTCTATTATTGAAGCTCTATATTAAATTCTTCAGTTCAGTGACTGTATTTTTCAACTCTAGGTTTTTTGTTTGTCTTTTATAATGGCTTCTATTTCTTTGTTAAAATTCTCATTTTGGATGAGGCAGCTGTGGCTCTGGCAGAGGGATACCTAGTGCTGTATTTGTACCACAGATTGGAGGCTTGCACTTTGGCAGTGGTGCTGGGAGCCTCCAGGATGTTGTGCCATTACTCACAGTTGGTTGGCAGCGTGGGCAGCTGTGGCAGCAGAATTGTGATTGGTGCACACCACTCTTTAGCAGCAACAGTAGTGGAGGCCCCCCTGCGTTCACAGCCCCTGCGCTGGTGCAGCCACCCTCGTTCTCTCTGCTCTTCCTCCCTTCCCTCACGCTATGGCTGATCAGCTGACCCAAGAACAGAGTACTGAATTCAAGGAAGCTTTATCCCTCTTTGATAAAGATGACTATGGCACCATCACAACAAAGGAACTTGGAACTGTCATTAGGTCATTAGGTCAGAACTCAACAGAAGCAGAATTGCAGGATATGATCAACAATGTGGATGCTGATGGTAATGTCACCATTGACTTCCCAGAATTTTTGACTATGATGGCTAGAAAAATGAAAGACACAGAGAGCAAGAAAGAAATCCGTGAGGCATCTTGGGTCTTTGAGAAGGATGGCAATTGTTACATCAGTGCCACAGAACAATGTCATGTCATGACAAACTTAGGAGAAAAACTAACAGATGAAGAAGTAGATGAAATGACCAGAGAAGCAGATATTGATGGAGTTACACAAGTCAACTATGAAGAATTCATACAGATGATGACTGAAAAATGAAGATCTACTTTCAACTCCTTTCCCACCCCTCCACCTCCTGGAAAGAATCAAATTGAATCTTTTACTTACCTCTTGCAAAAAACAAAACAAAACAAAAACTGAATGTCAAAAGTACCTTCTGTCCACACACACAAAAAATCTGCATGTATTGGCTGGTGGTCCTGTCCCCTAAAGATCAAGCTACACATAAGTTTTCCAATATAAATACTTGTCCTACCTTAATGATAAGGAATCACTTAGTGGACTCCTCACAGGTCCATCGGCTCATGATTAATACACTGTTTGGGCTGGCCAGTTTTTCATGAGTACAGCTTGGCAATTGAGCACAGTCAGGTGTTGTATTAAAAACAAAAAAATGAAAAAACAAATTCAAAACCTACTCAAAGGGGTTCTAGTTCAATTTGTTAGTATAAATTGTCATAGCTGGTTTACAGAAAACAGACATTTAAAATTGGTTTACCTCAAGATGCTGTGGAGGATAAACTGTCCAGACATAGTCCCACTAGCAGGATGGCCCTCTCATAACTTCCCCATGCCCCAACCCATGGTGACAATCACACACCCTGGTGGCATGCCCACATGTATTGGTTTAGCATTGTCTGCATTGTGCTAGAGCAAAATTGGTGTCAGGCTATCACTATTCATACAAATTTTTAAAAAGAAATCTTTATCAAGGGAGCATCTTTGGACTCTGTTTTTAAAACCTTCTGAACCATGACTTGGAACCAGCAGTGTAAGCTGTGTCTGTGGACTTCAGCACAAAATCAACATTGCTTGTCAAAAATTATAATTTGCATCCATCCCAAGATTTAAATGCAAATGCTAGTCATTGTTTTTCCAATAAAAAGTCCATTAAGTTAAAAAATTCTCATGTTGTTCATATGTTTTTTTCCTAATTTAAATTAGTTTTCTATATATGTTTTTATTAGTTTTTTTTGATGGTGTCATGTTTCCCTGGCTATTCATAATCCTGTGGCCTTGAACTGTGTCTGTGCATTTGAGGAAATAGGCACTTCTTCCAGTCTTTACAGACTGACTTTACTAGGCAAAGCCCTTCACCAATCAGCCTGTTCAGAGATTCTGGGTGGGCCACCTTGTGGTGTCCATGGGTGGACTTGCTGCTGGAGTTTTTGGGCAAGCAGATTTGGTAACTGCATCAGGAGGTGGGCAGGCCTTGTGCTTGGGTTCATCAGGGTCAGTCTGATGCCTGGGTCTGTGGGGGTGGGCTGGAACCTTGGTTTATTTGAGATGGGCCTGTTGCTGGATTTTTGGGGGCTGACATGGAGGTCGGGTCTGTGCAGTCTGGTCTGGTGCTTGGACAGACAGGGAGACTGGGCCAGTGGGAGTTCGCCTCAAGTCCAGGGCTGTGGTGGCTGGACAGGTGCTAGGGCAGTCTGGGAGCTTGGGTCCACAGGAGACAGTCTGGAGTTTAGGTCTGCAGGGGCTGGCCTGGTGTTGGGGTGGGTTGAAAGACTGTGTTGGCAATAATTAGCCTGGTGCTGGGCCCAGATGGGTGGTTGGGATTGCAGGTGCCTGCATAGAGTCTGGGTTTTTGAGGGCCGATTGGGAACTTGAAACCACAAGAGTCATTTCAGTCCATGGAAGCTAGCCAGTGCTGGGATATGCCAGGAGGTTGGGTTTGTGGGAGCCTCCCAGCAGCCTGGTGCCAAGGGAGCCATGTGGGGCTGTAGGAGCCTGCCAGTGCTAGGGTGAGCCAAGAGCCTGGATTCATGGGGACTTTTGAGAGCCTGGGGTTGTGAGATTTACTTGGGGTTTGGAATCTAGCAGGTGCTGGGTTGGGCTGGTGGTTTGTGTTCACAGCAGCCTGTTACGGGCCATCTAGGACCACAGTTAGCCTAGTGCTGGGGTTGAAGTCAATTTCTCACTTTACTTTCCTTCTACCATGGGGAGGGTGTCTCTTTTCATGCTGGGCTGCCTGGGGTTGGGGGAGAGGTGACTGAGTAATATTAACATATCTTTTCTAATCTTCTCAATGTGTCTTTCATTTCTATGCTTCACTCAGGTTCTGTAATCCCTAACTGGAGTCCTTAGCTCTCGTGAAGATATTTTCTTGCATGGGTAGTTGTTCAAATTGATGTTTCTAGGAGGGGCTGGGAGCTAGACATTTCTATATCACTTTGCTTACAATGCTTTTTATTTTAACTAAAAATTTTATTCTGCAATATATATGTGAAGATATATGAGCACACACAGATTTATAATGAAAATAAAAATAAATATCCACATAGGTTAAATAAATATCCATAACAGGTTTAGAAACAGTACTTACCTAGAGCTCTCAAAGTCCGCCTATCTGATAATTTTCCTTTCCCTCCTCTCAGAGTTTATCTCTCTCTTGAATTTTCTGTTAGTCATTACTTTATGGGTCTTTCTCTTTTACCTAGTAAATTTATATCTTTAAACTAAATATTGTTTATTTTGTCTCTTTTTGAATTTTATAAATGATATGATTCTCTTCTTTCACTCAATATTACAATAAATATTTTTAGATATTGATATCTTGCTGCAGTTATTTTCATTGGTATATGTAGTATTCACTATTTGAATATATTTAAATTTATGCATCTATTCTATTGTTGATAGATTGTTGAGTTTTCCCATTTTTTTTTATCACGAGCAATGATGCTGTAACCTTTCTTGTCATAGTCTCAAAGAAAAACTCATAACAGCTCAAAGAGTTTTTCTATATCACTTAGGAATAGAACTAATAGATTATAGGATATGTGCATATTCAACTTTCCCCAACAATACTTACCTTTTATACAAATGGTAAGACCAATTTACACTCACATCTATAGTGAGGGGAAACTATTTTTATAGCAGAAGTTTCCCAAGAGTCAATTTTAAAAGACTTTATTTCATCAGAAGGATGATGATTGGAATCAGTCACTTCAAAATGAAATGCTTTATGGTATAAAACTGACAGCTTGAGTAAATCTTTCTGGCAAGTTGGTAAATTTAAAATATATGTATTTTAAGATTATAAACCTTGAGAGAGTTTTAGAGGCAATTACAGCACAAACGTTTAGGAACTAAAATATTTCCCTTTCATGTTCAATACCAATTAATTTTTCTCTTCCATTTCTAATTTATCAGTCTACTTATGTTGCACTGATAGTACTGGTACAATTTTCTACTTCGTGGTTATTTAAATCCAAGGGGATAAAGGTACCAAGCAGTAAACTCTTTATATTAATCAATGGCATATCTAAGCTCATAATGATTACTGAATTGGGATATAAGGGAGAGTTTGAAGCTCTGGGAAAAGAATAATCTAGAATTAGAAAAATAGTTTATTTATTTAGAAGGCCATGGCCTATTTTCGTATCTTCACAAGAACACTTTGTGTTTTAAAATTGTTTTAAAATTGATGGTAGATGTCATGCATGTTTAGAACAATTGGGGAAAATTTTTCTCAAAGTTGTGGTCTTCACACTTTTCAGACTATTGGACATATTGACATGAATTGCATTGGAAGTCACTGGGAATTTAAATTTTCAATTTTCCTTATTAGATATCTGCAAAAATATTTTTAATTTCATCTTATGTATTTAGCTCTTCACCCAAATCATTAGCATGCATTGGCTAAATTAAAAAAAAATAGTTTCCTCTTGTCATCTCTTACTTGACTGTATTAAGATCTTTTCTTGATCGGCAGAGAAAGAGAGAAAGAGCATGAGAGAGAGAGAGAGAGAGAGAGGGAGAGAGAGAGAGAGAGGAAAGAAGGGGAGGAGGAGGGAGAGGAGGAGAAGGAGAAGTGGGAGGAAAGAGATGGAATCAAGGAGGGAGGGAAAGAGAGAGGGGAAGGAGAGAGAGAAAGAGAGAGAGAGAGAGAGAGAGACAGGTAGATGGTGGAGAGGGGCAGAGTGGTCAGTGGTAATAATGAATTGCCATCCCTGCTGGAGAGATTTCTAATCACAAGTGAAAAAGTAGTACGATCTCTCCAGCCTGTGCATATGATTCTGCTCTTCCCTGGAGGAGAGGCAGGAGTCAGTATTATTCATTGATATATGTCCTAGATTATGTTCCCTAGAAAAAAATAATATGAGGCAAAATTTACATGCTCTTGCTTTATTTGGGCTTGCAATCCCAGGGCAGCAAGAGTGAAAGAAAGTGAGGCAGGGGAGGAAGGAGAGCAAATACAAGGTAGTGTGTTTCTGACCTGATTAGGTAGTCAGTTGCTTAGTCATAAGACATTTCCAGAGAGGTTGTCTGCAATCACTTTTCTCAGAAAAATCCAGTGGAATTGAAAGGGACAAAAGAAATTTATCTGACATTCACTTATCATCTCTTGGTTCTCATTGCTTAATATATTTTCTCCAGGACACTTAGCTACTCTTCTTTTATAGATTGTGTTATCTAAACCGTGTGAGCAACCATTGGAGAAACCAGATCCCAGGCTTCATGATGACTACTTCATCTGAACCTAGGAGTGGTGGGAAAAGCCAGAGTTTCTGTGGGTCAGGTTAGGCAAGGCATGCACACAGGTTGAACTGGCCTTTGGGCTCATACCAGGAGGTAGTTGGGGGTAACAAACAGTTTTAAGAGAGATTGATTGTGCAGTCTTGGGTCAGCTCTATGAATAAATTGCATCAGTGGGCTAAGCTGGCCAAATTAGTATACTTGTGGACCACTTATGTTGGGGGAGGCTAGAGGCTCCTGTGGTCTTGAGATTGCCCCAGTTAAGTCACTGCCCAAATTGTCTCAAGAAAATTTGGTTCAGTATCCCCTCTACTTCTCTTCTATACATTTATCACCTAAGGATGCGTTTGTGCAAACTTTTATGAACTGACCCCCTCTTCTTCAGAGAAGAGAGTTGTTATAATGGATTCATAAGAAAGACAAGTAGCAGAGGGCATAGGAGCTACTGAGATCATAAATTTAATTTTAATTAAAGTACATGTCTCCCATATTGAAGATATTCTTGGATAAGAGGAAGTATTCAAAGGCTAAGCAGGGGACAGAGTTAAGACTGGATAAATCTCAGAAACTGACTTGGTTACAAGAGTACCAGACAACTAGGTAGATGCCATTGTGGCTCAAACTGCCAGTGCATCCAGGGAGCTCACTGGGTGGGAGGGCCTGCTCAGTGAGGTTTGGCATGGTGAAGTTCTGGGTGCTGGTGTGAAGTCTGGCAAGACCACACTGATTTATTCACAGCACTCTCCATGGACACAGGAGCAGGATCTTTCTCTCAGCCCCCTAAGCAAGTGGGAATGAACTCCAGGTAAAATTCCAGTCTCTGGTTGAAGACTAGGGCATGCTAGCAGAGAAAAAATAGAATGAGGGTTCCCATGCATTGAGTCAAATATCAGGCTTATGATCGATAAGAGAGAGAACAAGATATTACTCCAGAGGCCCCATGGATACCCTAGTTCATTCAGGCATACTGAACTCTACGTGTGTTTAGTAAATGAGGTATTCTAAACAAGCAGGTTAGAAAAAATCAGAGGGATATAGTGATTGAAAATATGTGTATTATCTTCTGTTGCTTGAAACATTCTCTCTAACTTTTGTTTTGGGTAAGATGGACTCTGAAGATCTTTAAAAAATTGGAATTCACATATTTCAGAAACACATGTATATCTGTCTGGACTCTGTGCTATATGAGATTTGTTTTTTGGAAGTATTCTCCCTCTTTTAAATTTTTGTTTATAATATCAAAAGATTATTTTTCTTATCTGCTCTGGAATATTTGCTATGAATAACTTCATCATAGCCTTAGTTAGCCATTTTCATTTTACTATTGTATGTTTCAAGGGTAAGAATTTTGCTTGCATAAAGATGCCATGAAGAACCTAAATAGATAAAGCAAATATTAACAGACCTAAAGGGATAAATAGACATCAGTACAATAATAGTAGGGGACTTTAATACCTCACTTACATAAGTGGATAGATAATCCAGCCAGAAAAATCAATAAGAAAACATCAATATAAATGACACATTAGACCAGATGGATATATATATATATATATACATATATACACATATATGTACTATTTTATCCCAAAGCAGCAGAATAAACATTCTCCTCAAGTGCACATGGAACTTTCTCCAGGATAGGCCATATGTTAGGCCACAAAGCAAGTCTTAGTAAATTTAAGAAGGTTGAAATCATGCCAAGCGTCTTTTCTGACCACAGTGGTATGAAACTAGAAATGAATAACAAGAAGAAAACTGTGAATTCACAAATGTGTGGAGATTAAACAACATGCCACTGATTATATTAATGGATCAACAAACAAATCAAAGAAGAAATGAAAAAATACCTCGAGACAAATGAAAATGGGAATACAATTCATCATTTACCATATAGATGCCTCAGGGTGTTAGACTTAATTCTCTCCCAGAACTCTAGTTTGAGAAAAGCTGATTGAAGTATATTCAACTGGGAAAAAATTGAGATACAGTTCCGAGACAAAATTTATGGCATGCAGCAAAAGCAGTTCTAAGAGGGAAGCTCATAGTGATAAATGCCTATTTCAAGAAAGAAGGACAATCTCAAGTAAACAACCTAATTTTACACCTCAAGGAACAAGAAAAAGAGGAAAAAATGAAGCCCAAATCTAGTAGAAGGAAGGAGATAAAAACAATCAGAGTGGAAATAAATTAACTGGAGACTAAAAAAATAACAGGGAAGATCAAAGAGATGATTCTTTGAAAAGATAAATAAAATTGACAAACTTTAACTAGGATTACCAAGAAAAAAAGAGGTGGCTCAAATATATAAAACCAGAAATGACAGAGGAGAAGTTACAACTGACACCACAAAATACAAAGGATCATAAAAGAATACTATGAACAATTATTTGCCAACATATTGGACAACCTAGAAGATATGGATAAGTTAGGGGTCCTGAACAGAGAAATTAGGCAATAAATAATAAAAGGCATCCAAATTGGAAAAGAAGCAGTAAAATTGACACTATTTTCAGATGACATGATATTAAGTATAGAAAACCCTAAAGACGCCACCAAAAAACTATTAGAACTGATAAACGAATTCAGTAAAGTTATGAGATACAAAGCCATTATCCAAAAATGAGTGGCATTTCTATACTCTAACAACAAGCTCTCATGAGAAATTAAGAAAACAATCCCATTTACAATAGCTCAAAATTAATAACAAACTATAAGACATGGATGAAAGAAATAAGACACAAATAAATGGAAAGTTATTCTGTGTTCATGGATTGGAAGAATTAATATTGTTAATATATCAATACTACAAAAGTCACCTACATATTCAATGCAATTCCTATCAAGATTCCAATGACATTTTTTTTACAGATGTAGAAAAAACAATCCTAAAATTTATATGAAATCACAAAAGACCCTGAATATCCAAAGCAATCCCAGGAAAGAAAAAAACAGGAGGTAACACATTTCCTGATTTCAAGCTACACTATAAAGTTATGGTAATCAAAACAGTATGGTACTGGCATAAAAGCAAATAGTCAATGAAACAGAATCAAGAGCCCAGAAGGAAACCCAAGCAAATATGGTCAACTAATATTTGATAAGGAAGCCAAGAATACTCAATGGAGAAAAAACAGCCTCTTTAATAAATTGTGCTGGGGAAATTAGCTATTTAAATGTTAAAGAATGAAACTAGATACCTGTCTTACACAGCTCACAAAGATTAACCTAAAATAGATTAAAGATTTAAATGTAAGACCTAAACCCATACAAGTTCTGGAAGAAAAAATAGGAAAAAACATTCCTTGACATGTGTCTAGGAAATAATTTTTTGGATGTGATACCTAAAGCATAATCAACAAAGCCAAAAGTAAGCGAGTGTGGCTATGTCAAAGTAAAAAGCCTCTGCACAGCAAAAGAAACAATCAACAAAGTTAAGACAACCTACAGAATGGGAAAAAAATATTCCCAAACCATGTATCTGATAAGGGCTTAATATCTAAAATATATAAGGAAATCATATAACTCAATAGCAAAACAAAACAAGTAATCCAATTTAAAAAATGGGCAAAAGACTTTAATAGGCATTTTTCCAAACAAGGTATACAATAACGAATGGGTACATGAAAAGATCCTTGACATCACTAGTCATTGAGAATTGCAAATCAAAACCACAATATCACCTCATGCCTGGTAGAATGGCCATCATAAAAAGACAAGAGATAACAAATGGTGGTGAGGATGTGGGTTATAAACTGGTATAGGCACTATGGAAAATAGTATTGAGGATCCTCAAAAAAATGAAACTAGAACTACTACATGATCCAACAATCCCACTTCTGGGACTGTATCCAAAAGAAACAAAACAGTAAATTGAAAAGACATATGCACCTACATTTTCATACCAGCATAATTTATAAAAACCGAGACATGGAAACAGCCTAAGTGTTGATTGACAGATGAATGGAAAAAGAAGTCGTGATATATAGAAATAAAATTCAGCCTTAAAAAAGAAAAATCTCAATTCCTGTCCTGCCCCTAGGTTCTTCAGAACCATTTATTTTATTTTATTTTTTTTAGACTCCATATATATGTGTTAGCATACGGTATTTGTTTTTCTCTTTCTGACTTACTTTACTCTGTATGACAGGCTCTATGTCCATCCACCTTACTACAAATAACTCAATTTCATTTCTTTTTATGGCTGCATAATATTCCATTGTATATATGTGCCACATCTTCTTTATCTATTCATCTGTCAATTGACGCTTAGGTTGCTTCCATGTCCTGGCTATTGTAAATAGAGCTGCAATGAACATTTTGGTACATGACTCTTTTTGAATTATGTTTTTCTCAGGGTATATGCTCAGTGGTGGGTTTGTTGGGTTGTATGGTAGTTCTATTTTTAGTTTTTTAAGGAACCTCCATACTGTTTTCCATAGTGGCAGTCCCGGGGGAGGGGGAAGGGTGAGCTGGGACTAAGTGAGAGAGCGGCATGGACATATATACACTACCAAATGTAAAATAGCTAGCTAGTGGGAAGCAGCTGCATAGCACAGGGAGATCAGCTTGGTGCTTTGTGTACCCCTAGAGGGGTGGGATAGGGACGGTGGGAGGGAGACGCAAGAGGGAGGAGATATGGGGATATATGTATATGTATAGCTGATTCACTTTGTTATACAGCAGAAATTAACACACCATTGTAAAGCAATTATTCTCCAATAAAGATGTTTAAAAAAAAAAAAGGAAAATCTTGCCATTTGTGACGACATGGATGGAACTTGAGGGCATTATGCTAAATGAAATAAGCTAATCAGACAAAGACAAATACTGTATGATATCACTTCTACGTGGAATCTAAAAAACCCCCATAAAACTCAAAGAAACAGAGCAGAATGGTGGTTGCCTGGGGCTGGAGGTGAGGGAGATAGGGAGAGATTTTTAGAAGGGTACAAACTATGTTTTAAGATGAACTCAGTCTGAGAATCTTATATATTTTATGGTGACTATAAACTATAGTCTATAACATTGTATTGTAAAACTGAAATTCGCTAAGAGTAGAAATGTGTTTTCCCCCCTGCCCCCTCCCACAAAAGGTAAATATGTTAGGTGATGGATGTGTTAGTCAACTCAACAGTGGGAATGCTTTCACTATATATAAGCATATCAAGTCATTACATTGTATACTTTAAATACATTACAATTTATTTGTCAATTTTACCACTATAAAGCTGGGGGAAAGTATCTTTTAAATACAGAAAACTATTCCTTGAAAAAACATGGTCAACACTCTGATGCTTTTAGGTATTCATTACCTTCTGACTAAATTAGAATGGAATTACCTACGATCAGAACACAGAATTTATAAAAATAAACTTGCAGATTAGTGTCTTATTCCCACTGATCCATCTTTCACATGTTCCCAATCTTCATTAAAACAGACGTCTCTTTCAAAAGTTTTCTGTCTCTATTGTCTGCTTTTATGCATCTTGCAGTGACACATCTTTCCTCTGGCAGCTACTTTGCTCTGCTCTAGTAAGTTCTTCATCTTTTATTTGTTCTCCCTCTTCTCAGATTACAGCTGATCACATGCAGAAGCTTAGAAACCAACAGAGTGGCAAAACAGAGCAGTTGTCAGGGTACCAGAGCATGACATTTGAGAGACAAAGAGGCGAAACTCAAACAAACAAAATGATGTACTTCTGGAGATTAGAAAAATTGACCTAGATATATTTAGATGTGCAACTAATTCTTGAGATTGGCAAATCCAGCTACATTGTTAGGTTATACTAGACCTCTGGTATTATCTCCCCCCTCACCTTCATAAACAAAGAAAGAAAAAGATCCCAGGCTTTGGCTTAAAAAAATTTTTATCACTTGAAGCAAGTCTTGGAGACTAAACATAATCAAAACATTTTGTAATGATCCATTTTATCAAATGATAGGGGGTGGGAGGGGCCATCAGCAGGCTCTTTTAAACCTATACTTTTTTTTTTTTTTTTGCGGTATGCGGACCTCTCACTGTTGTGGCCTCTCCTGTTGCAGAGCACAGGCTCCGGACGCGCAGGCCCAGTGGCCATGGCTCATGGGCCTATCCACTCCATGGCATGTGAGATCTTCCTGAACCGGGGCACGAACCCGTGTCCCCTGCATTGGCAGGCGGATTCTCAACAACTGCACCACAAGGGAAGCCCTAAACCTATACTTCTAAGGTAAATGCTTTACCTTTCTGTGTCATTTGATTTTGTCCTGTGAGATTCACATTCCTTAAGATGTTTTAAAGCTGCAACAATCTGATTTTGTCTATTTTCTCCTGTGCACACTTAGAACAGTTGCATTTACTTGTTGGCATTTCAGCCAGGATGCCTTGGCATAATTCAAGGCTTGCTTCTGTGTATTCATGTTTACTCTAGCCAAGGTTGTCCCTTCTTGAATTCCTCTTGTCTGTATCTCTTATATTTATTTTTATGCACTGGTGATATTTCTGGCAAATCTATGGAGTATTATAGTGCTATTGATTATCAGAGTGGAAGGGGCCATGGTCATTCTGCTTAGTTTCTGGATGATGAATCTGATTCTCAGGGAGGAAATATGTCATGTCTGAATGCTTTCAGTTTGCTATGGCAGAGGAAGGCTTAAGTAAGGCCAGCACATATTTCACTATATTTCTGTCCTTTATTATTTTGAAAGACAATTTCAGTCTTCTGTCTGCAATTTATTGCTTTATAGTGCATTATACAAAGTAATGGACATTTGTTTATAACTTACTTGATAAAATAAGCCTTTAAAAAACATTGTATTGTTAAAATTCAGTTGTGCCATTAATTTTAAGTAATAATTGACTGAAATTTCAAGCTAAAGAATCAAAAGACCCAATGTTTCTTTTTTCTTCTGAGTTAGGAGTAAGAGAGAGTGTATAATTTCTTCTACTTTTCTATATATTTATTCAACATCATTTAGAAGTATTGATGGTCTAGTATGTAACAAACAATGTGTCAGGTTCTGCTCAGGTACAAGGATAATTAAGTCTTCTCTGGAAGTATTCACTGTCAAATGGGCTAAGACAGACATGTGTGTATCCACAATTACAGTATAGCATGACCGATAGTCTTATGAACGATCAGTTCATAATGAAGTCTTATGAACACATGGAAGAGGAAAGCTTAACTACCAGGAAAGCTTCATTGAGGAGATGACATTTGAATTGTATCTTGCAGAATGAGTAGACATTATCAGGTAGGAAACAGGGTTGTATATAAATGAGAATCCAGGGCAGAGGGAACAGCATGTCTAAAAGGCAAAATGTTTTGAGAAAGAATAAAATGTTTAAGTGAGTTTGTGAGCAGCATAGGATGTGAATAACGGAAGGAGATAAGGCTGGAAGGTAGATTAGCATTAGATCATTAAGGGCCCAGTATATGATTCTAAAGAGCTTAATCCTTACTTAAGCTACACAGATGCAGGGACTTTGGTGTCTTTTTCAAACCATTATATCCACAGTTCTAGAATGATACTTGATGTACCCAAACAGGGATGTGGATGTGTCATTATTATGAGAAGGGACTGCAAAGTTGTTTGATTAGAGTTAAGGAGAATCATTTAAGAAGCTTTTAGAACAGCCCAATGTGAGAGATTGAGGATCTGAACTGAAAGATTAATGGTTGAGATGAAGAAATTTTGAAAGATTTAGAAGGTAGAATTGACAGAATTTGGTGCCTGATTAGATAAGGATGGTGGCAGAGAGGGAGGGATCAAAGAGGATTCCAAGCTCTCCAACATGAAAGCATAAATGAATGGTGATGTGGTCAACTAGAGTAGGAAAGGGAGAAGAATTTGAGGGGAAAGCAATAAGTGGTTTTAGAATAAGAATCCACATGGCAATGTCCCAATGAAAGTACCCATTTTGAGTTCAGATGAAAAATAGTAATATAGATTTGGAAGTCAAACGCATTCTGAGTCATAAATGTGACAATTGAAGCCTAGGGAGTGATAGGTAAGATTACTTATGGAAAGAATAAAAAGAGAAGAGACCCTGGGATGAAATGCTGTGTGGCCATCATCATGTTTAAATAAAGGACAAACCTTAGGGTAAAAATTGTCCTAAACCACATCTGCCTTAATAGTCATTCAAAAATTATTTAAGCACCTACTAAACTCCCAGACACTCTATTAAGCATTAGAGATACAAATATGAAAGAGATATGACCTCTGCTCTCAAAAAGTTTAGAGTCTAATGAGGAATAGAGGTAAGAAAAATGAACAGAATTTAGTGTGGTAGGCACTGCTGAGTGCTGTGATAGAGGTGGGCTAAGGGAGAACCAGAAAAGGACACCTAGCATAGAGTTAAGGAGGTAGCTGTGAGGGGATCAGAGGTAGGTAAGGATTGGGATGGGGGTCAGAACAGGTAGCTCCTAGAGAGTGATAAGAGAGCTGAGCTGAGTCCTGAAGGATAATTAAGTGATATCCAGGTGAAGTGTGTTTGTGTGTGTGTGTGTATGGTACAAAGTCTGATTGTGAAACATTTCCTCCTCTTCCTTTATCAAAGCCTAACTCTTCTGTGTTGGGAATAAAGAGTAAAAGGATAAATGTACCTTTCTCTATTGCCTAGGGTTTTTGTCCCTCCCCGTTTGTGCCTTTGCTTCCATAACTAACACCTATTGGCCACTGAGAGCTTCTATATGGCAGGTGCCTAAATGCTGACTCTCTCATGGGGTGTATGGTTTATGATTTTGAAGAGTCCCATTGGACGTCTTCACTACAGAGAAACCCTCTTCCTCGGGGTCTCCTCACCTGACTGCTGAGGGCATTCATGGCAGTGAGGAAGGCAAGCAAAAAGATCATCAGACATGAATTTTGTGCCTGAACAAATAAGATGCATACATTCTTTATGTGACTCTTCATATTATACCTTTATTACAGGAAGCTGCTAATTCTATTAATATTTCATAATGTTAAAAATATTTACCACGATGTAGAGGTTTAACTTACTATTGACTACATCTGTTAAAGGGGTGGAAAATCTTGAGTTATTAAAATTACCCACCAGACACTTTCAGATATTTATAGGCCAGCCAGCAAATGTTGGTGCAGTAGAAGCATGAACTCCCTTAATTAAAAAAAGAAATCTATAAAAGTTTTGAAAAAAACAAACAAATAAGGAACCAAGCGATTGTTCAGTTTTAGTACTTCTGGCATCATGTTAATATTAATAAATTTATGTAGAAGCAAATGCTGCAGCTCTAAACAAAGTGCTGCCAACTCGTGCCATAAAATGTTTGTGGGTGAAACATTTTCTTATAGAAAAATATGCTGTGAAAATCATAAAAATTTATATTTTCATAAGATATTCAACCACCAGAGGTAAAACACATTGCAAAACTGATAAAACTCATTTGGTTAGTTGAAAGTTCTAACATTTGACTTTTCTTATTATTGGGAGATACTAATGGTAATCAGATGGGTGGTGGGGACAGATTGCCTTGGTTTCAGCCCCAGATTTGTACTCTACTAATAGGGTGATCTTATCCAAGTCCCTTAATAATTCCTCTTCTTTTATTTTTTAATTGAAGTATAGTTGACTTACAATATTATATTAGTTTTAGATGTACAACATAGTAATTCAATATTTTTATAGATTACACTCCATACAAACACTGATTATATTGCCTTTGCTGTAGATTACATCCTTGTATCTTATTTTATACATTTGTACCTCTTTACCCCCTTCACTTATTTTGCCATTCCCCCACCCCATTCCCCTCTGGTAATCACTAGTTTGTTCTCTGTATCTGTGAATTTGTTTCTCTTTTGTTATATTTGTTCATTTTTTAAAAACTTTTTTTAAAAAATTGAGGCATAGTTGATATTCAATAATATATAAGTTTCAGGTGTACAACATAGTGATTCATAATTTTTAAAAGTTATACTCCATTTATATTAATATTTATTATAAGCTATTGTTATATTCCCTGTGTTGTACAATATGTCCCTGTAGCTTATTTAGTTTATACATAGTAGTTTGTACCTCTAAGTCCTCTACCCCTATCTCACCCCTCCTTCTTTCCTCTCCCCACTGGTAACCACTAGTTTGTTTTTGATATTTGTGAGTCTGTTTCTTTTTTATATAGTAACTGGTTTGTTGTATTTTTTAGATTCCACACATAGGTGATATCATACAGTATTTTTCTTTCTCTGTCTGACTTATTTCACTTAGCATAATACTCTCCAAGTCCATCCATGTTGCTGCAAATGGCAAAATGTCATTCGTTTTTTGCATGAGTCGTATTCTATTGTATATATATATATATATATATATATATATATATATATAACATCTTCTTTATCCATTTGTTTGTTGATGGATACTTAGGCTGCTTCCATATCTTGGCTATTGTAAATAATGCTGCTATGAACATTGGGATGCATGTATCTTTTTGAATTAGTGTTTTTGTTTTTTTCACATAGATACACAGTAGTGGAATTGCTGGATAATATGGTGGTTCTATTTTGAGTTTTTTGAGGAATTTCTATACTGTTTTCCATAGTGGCTGCACCAATATATATTCCCACCAACAGTGTATTAGGGTTTCCTTTTCTCCACATCCTTGTCAACATTAGTTTTTTGTTTTTCGGGTTTTTTTGATGATAGACATTCTGGCAGGGGTGAGGTGATATTTCATTGTAGTTTTAATTTCCATTTCTCTGATGATTAACAATGGGTGTTGAGCATATTTTCATGTGACTGTTGGCCATCTGTATGTCTTCTTTGGAAAAATGCCTATTCAGGTGTTCTGCCCATTTTTAAACCAGGTTGTTTGTTTGTTTTTTGATATATTTACATATTTTGGATACTACCCCCTTATTAGCCATATCATTTGCAATATCTTCTCCCATTCACAGGTTCCCTTTTCGTTATGTTCATGGTTTCTTTTGCTGTGCAAAGCTTTTAAGTTTGATTAAATCCCATTTATTTATTTTTTGCTTCTATTGCCCTTGCCTGAGGAGACAAATCCCCCCAAAATATTGCTAAGACCAATGTCAAAATGTGTACAGCCTATGTTGTACTCTAGGAGTTTTATGATTTCAGGTCTTACATTTAAGTCTTTAATCCATTTTGTGTTCATTTTTTATATGGTATGAGGAAATGTTCTAGTTTTATTCTTTTGCATGTAGCTTTCCGCTTATTGAAGAGACCATCTTTTTCCAATTGTATATTCTTGCATCCTTTGTCTTAGATTAATTTACCATATAACTGTGGGTATATTTCTGGGCTCTTTATTCTGTTCCATTGATCCATGTGTCAGTTTTTGTGCCAAAATCATATTGCTTTGATTAGTGTAGCTTTGTAGTATAGTCTGAAGTCAGAAAGTGTGATACCTCCAGATTTGTTCTTTTTTCTCAAGATTTCTTTGGTAATTCAGGGTCTTTTGTGGTTCCATATAAATTTTAGGATTATTTGTTCTAGTTCTGTGAAAACTGTCTTTGGTATTTTGATAAGGATTGCCTTGAATCTGTATATTGCTTTGGGTAGTATGGACATTTTAACAATGTTAATTTTTCCAATCCATGAACACAGGATGTCTTTCCATTTACTTGTATCACCTTCAGCTTCGTTCATCAATGTCTAATAGTTTAAAGAGTGCAGGTCTTTCACCTCCTTGGTTAGATCTAGTTCTAGGTATTTTATTCTTTTTGAGGGGAATTTAAATGGAATTGTTTTCTTGATTTCTCTTTTGGATAGTTCATTATTAGTGTCTAGAAATGCAACAGATTTCTGATTTTAATCTTGTATCCTGCAACTTTACTAAATTCATTTATTAGTTCTAATAATTTATTGGTATTCTATATGTAGTATCATGCCATCTGCAAATAGTGACATTATTTTCTCTTTTGGATGCCTTTTATTTCTTTTTCTTGTCTGATTGCTATGGCTAGAATTTCAAATACTATATTAAATACCAGTGGCAATAGTGGGAATCCTTCCCTTGTTCCTGATCTTAGAGGAAAAGCTTTCAGATTTTCATCAGTTAGTATAAAGTTAGCTGTGAGTTTGTCATAAATAGCTTTTATTATATTGACGTATGTTCCCTCTGTACCAACTTTGTTGAGAAATTTTATCATGAATGGATATTGAATTTTGCCAAATGCTTTTTGGCCTCTATTGAGATGATCATGTGATTTTTATCTTTGTTTTGTTAATGTGGTGTATCAGGTTGAATCATTTGCCAATATTGAACCATCTTGGCATCCTTGGAATAAACCCCATTTGATCATGATGTATAACCCTTGTTACATATTGTTGAATTTGGCTTGCTAGTATTTTGTTGAGAATTTTGCACCTATGTTCATCAAGGATATTGGCCCTGTAGTCTTCTTTTTTTGTAGAGTCTTTGTCTGGATTTGGTATCTGGGTGATGCCGGTCTTGAAGAATGTGTTTTGAAGTGTCCCCCCTCTACAAATTTTTGGAAGAGTTTGAGAAAGATTGGTATTAACCCTTCTTTAAATATTTGGTAGAATTCACCTGTGAAGCATCTGGTCCTGGACTTTCATTTGTTTGGAGTTTATTGATTACAGATTCAATTTTATTACTAATAACTTGTCTGTTCAGATTTTCAATTTCTTCCTGATTCAGTCTTGAAGATTGTATGTTTATAGGAATTTATCCATTTCTTTTAGGTTGTCCAATTTGTTGGTGTATAACTTTTCATAGTATTCTCTTATGATTGTTTGTATTTCTGTGATATCAGTTGTAACTTTTTCTCTTTCATTTCTAATTTTACGTATTTGGGTCATCTCTTTTTTTCTTGATGAGTCTGGCTATAGGTTTATCAATTTTGTTTATCTTTTCAAAAAAACCGTCTCTTAGTTTCATTAATATTTTCTATATACATATATATATTTTTGGGGAGGTGTCTCTATTTATTTTGGCTCTGGTCTTTATTGCTTCCTTGCTTCTACTGACTTTGGACTTTGTTTGTTCTTCTTTTTCTAATTCATTTAGATGATAAATTGAGATTTTTCTTGTTTCTTGAGGTAGGCCTGTATTGCTATAAATTTCCTTTTAGAACTGCTTTTGTGGTCCTATAGATTTTGGAAGTTATGCTTCTATTTTCATTTGTGCTTCTATTGTCATTTGGTATTTTTTTGATTTTTTTGTTATTTCTTCATTGACCTATTGGTGTTTCAGTAGAATGCTGTTTACTCTTCACATGGTGGTGTTTTTTCCAGTTTTCTTCCTGTAATTGATTTCTAGTTTCATATTCTTATGATTAGAAAAGATGCTTGATATAATTTCAATCTTCTTAAAAATTTTAAGACTTGTTTTGTGGCCTAGCAGTGATCTATCCTAGAGAAAGTTCTATGTGTACCTGAAAAGAATGTTTATTCTGTTGTTTAGGGTGGAATGTTTTGTCAATATTATGCCCAACTGATCTAATGTGTCATTTAAAGCCATTGATTTCTTAGTGATTTTCTGTCTTGATGGTCTATCCATGGATGTAAGTGGGTATTAAAGTCTATTATTATTATTGCATTGCTCTCAATTTCTCCCTTTATGTCTGTTAATGTTTGCTTTATGTATTTAGGTGCTCCTATATTAGGTGCATATATATTTAAGACTATCATATCTTCTTCTTGGATTGACCTCTTTATCAACATATAATGCCCTTCTTTGTCTTTTGTTATAGACTTTGTTTTAAAGTCTATTTTTTCTGATATTGCTGTATCAGCTTTCTTTTCAGTTTGTTTAATGGAATATATTTCTCCATCCCCTTATTTTCAGTCTGTTTGTGTCTTTAGCTTTGAAGTGGGTCTCTTATAGGCACCATATAGATGGATCTTGTTTTTTTTAATCCATTCAGCCACCATATGTCTTTATAAAAAATTATTTATTTATTTATTTATTTATTTTTGGCTGCATTGGGTCTTTGTTGTTGCATGCGGGCTTTCTCTAGTTGCAGCTTCTCATCGCGGTGGCTTCTCTTGTTGTGGAGCACGGACTCTAGGCATGTGGGCTTCAGTAGTTGTGGCATGCAGTCTCAGTAGTTGTGGCTCATGGACTCTAGAGCACAGGCTCAGTAGTTGTGGTGCACAGGCTTTGTTGCTCCACGACATGTGGGATCTTCCTGGACCAGGGATTGAACCCGTGTCACCTGCATTGGCAGGCAGATTCATAAATACTGCACCACCAGGGAAGTCCCCACCATATGTCTTTTGACTGGAGCATTCAGTCCGTTTACATTTAAAGTGATTATTAATAGATATGTATTTATTGTCATTTTGTTACTAGTTTTCTGGTTGTTTTTGTAGTTCTTCTCTGTTCTTTTCTTTTTTCAGTATCTTCCTTTGTGTTTTGATAATTTTCTTTAGTATTATATTTGGGTTCCATTCTCCCTCTCTCTCTCTCTTCCCCTTTTTTTTTCTGGTGTGTGTATCTCTTGTAGGTTTTTGATTTGTGGTTAACATGAGGTTCATATACAGTAAGTCCCCTACATACAAACCTTCAGGTTTCAAACTTTCAAAGATGTGAAAGTGTGTTTCCATATCCAATCACATAAGTAGTTCACGTGTCTGGTGTACATTGTCACGTGCATGTATCCTCTACAAGTGGTTGTGCTTTTATGTACTTTACTGTACAGTACTGTATAGAGTACAGTAGTATGGTATCTTTATTTCAAGCCCAGGATGTCCAGAAGCAAATGTAAAAGCAGCAGTGATGTAGCTGGTGCTGCTAAGAAGCACCAAGCAATAATGATGGAAACAAAGTGAAAATAATTGAGAGAGTGGAGTGAGGCAAAAATATGGTAGACGTTACTCATTCTTATAACATGAATGGTTCAACCATCAGCACAATTCTAAAGAACAAGGACAAGATCATGGAACATGTGAAGTCTGCTCTGCAGATGATGTTGACAATAAGAGCAAAGAAGCATGGAAAAGTGATGGAGGAGATGGAGAAACTTGTCAGTGTGTGGATGCAGGATCAGCATCAGCATTGAGTCCTGCTCAGCTTACTGCTGATTCAAGAGAAAGCTAAAAGCCTTTATGAAGACTTGAAGAAGATGCACGGTGAAGAATCAGAGAACGCATCTTTTAATGCCAGCCATGGTTGTTTTCATTGTTTCAAGGCTAGAGCCAACCTTCACAACATAAAAAGTAAGTGGCAAGGCAGTGAGTACAGATACAGTAGCTGCCCAGGAATTTCCTGAAACACTGAGAAATTATTGATGAAGGCACGTATTTACCCAAGCAGGTTTTTAATGTGGTTGAGACAGGATGGTACTGAAAGAGGATGCCAGACCGAAGTTACATCAGTAAGGAGGGAAAGTTGATGCCAGGCTCTAAAGCAGAAAATGATAGGCTAATTCTGTTGTTTGGTGGCAATGCTTCTGATGATATAAAGCTGAAGCTTCTCCTAATTTATCATTCAGAGAACCCAAGAGCCTTAAAAATATAGCCAAGGACTCTCTTCCTGTTGTGTGGAAGAGTAACCCCAAAGCCTGGGTTTCACTGGCCATTTTCCAGGACTAGTTTTTCCACCAGTTTATCCCAGAGGTAGAGAAATATTGCTTGGAGAAGGAAATCCCATTCAACATTCTTTTGCTTCTTGATGATGCTCTGGGCCACCCTCCACTCATGGAAGACTTTCATCCCAATTTCAAAGTAGTGCATCTGCCACTGAATACTACATTGCTCATCCAACCTATGGACCAGGGAGTTATAGTGACTTTCAAGAAATATTATTTATGTCACATTTTTCATCAGGCATTAAAGGCAAGTGACAAATCAGGAACAACCTTGTGACAATTTTGGAAGGACTATAACATCTACAAGGCCATGAAAAACATTGACTTTTCTTGACGTGAGGTTACGGCTGTCACCATGAATGGGGTTCGGAAGAACTTTGTCCTCCGTTTGTTCACAATTTTCGTGGATTTGAGAAGGTAGATGAAGAGTCCAAAGAGGCCTTCAGGAACTTAGTGACTCTCAGTGAGAAGCTGGAGCTAGATCTGCAACAGGATGAATTTACTGAACTTCTTGCTGTGCAAGATGAGGAGCTTACTAATGAAGACCTGATGGAATTGGAGGCCCAGAGAAAGGACAAAGAGAGAAAGAAGAAGAAGAAGTGAAGCACCAAAGAAATTCACGATTCAGGAAATGGCAGGGGGATTTTCTTTATCTGAGGAGGCACTGTTAGTTTTAGAAGCACTGGACTGGAACACAGAATGGTACACAAAGGTCACAGTAGCCATTCAGAATGCAATCCAGTGCTACGGTGTCATCTATGATGAGAAAAAAAAAAAGATACTATGCAGACATCACTGGGTCATTTTTTCAAGAGGGTAGATAAAATTGAATCCAGCAAGGAGCCAGAACCTGTGCCATCAACATCAGGCATGAGTGAAATTGCAGCTTGCCCTCTGTCTCCTATGGCTGATGATCCTTCAGCTCTACTATCTCCCATCTCCTCTCCTTCCTCCAGTCAGTAACTCTTTTTGCCTGTTCACTCAATGTCAGACCCTGTATGCCAGCTGTTGTACTGTACTACTGTACTTTTCAGGATACTGTGCTGTAAAATTAAAAATGTTTTATTTTTTGCGTTTGTTTTTTATGTATTATTTGTGTGAAAAATATTATAAACCTATTACAGTACAGTATCATATAGCCGATTGTGTTAGTTGGGTACCTAGGCTAACTTTGTTGGACTTACAAACAAATTGAACTTACGAACGTGCTCTCAGAAAGGAACTCATTTGTATGTAGGGGACTTACTGTATATCGACCTGTATTTATATCTATTTGTTTTAAACTGATAGTCATTTATGTTCAAACACATTCTAAAAGCTCTACATTTTTTTACTAATACTCCCTGCCCACATTTCATGATTTGGTTTCACATATACACTTTTATGTGTATCCCTTAACTGTTTATTGTCGTTATACTTGATTTTTGTCTTTTAACCTTAGTACTAGCTTATTTAAGTGGTCAATCCACTGCTTTTATGGTATATTTATCTTTGTCAGTGAGATTTTTTTCTTATTTCTTATTTCTTGTTAAAGAAGACACTATAATATTTATTGTAGGGCCAATTTAGTGGTGATGAACTTTTTAGTTTTTGCTTCTGTGGGAAACTCTTTATTTTCCCTTCAATTCTGAATGACAACCTTGCTTGATAGAGTATCCTTGTTAGTAGATTTTTCATTTCAGTACTTTAAATATATCACACCACTCCCTTATGGCTTCCAATGTTTCTTTTGAAAAATCAGCTGATAGCCTTATGGGGCTTCCCTTGTGTATGACTCTTTGTTTTTCTCTTGCTGCCTTTAAAATTCTCTCTTTATCTTTAACATTGACATTTTAATTATAATATGTCTTGGTATGGTTCTCCTTTGGTTCATCTTGTTTGGGACTCTCTTTGTGTCCTGGACCTGGACATTGGTTTCCTTCTTGTGGCTAGGAAAGTTTTAGTCATTGTTTATCAAATATGTTTTCTGATCCTTTCTCACTCTCTTCTCCTTCTGGGAGCCCTACAATTCAAATGTTAGTGTGCTTGATGTTGTCCCAGAGGCCTCTTAAACTATCCTCATTAAAATATTTTTTCTATTTGATGTTCTGATTGGGTGATTTCCACGTTTTGTTTTCCAGATCACTTATGTATTCTTCTTTATCTCCTAATCTTCTGTGAATTCTTTCTAGTGTATTTTAAAATTTCAGTTATTGTTATTCTTCGGCTCTGATTGATGCTTTAAAAAAATATTTTCTAGTTCTTTGTTGAAGTTCTCACTGTGTTTCTCTATTCTTTTCCCAAATTCAGTGAGCATTTTTATGACTTATTTTTCTTTCACTAGGATTTTTTTTTCTGGGGTTTTATCTGTTCTTTCTTTTGGAAAATATTCTTCTATCTTCTCATTTTTTTGACTTTCATTGTTTGTCTCTATGATATTAGGAAAAACAGTTCCCTATCCTGCTCCTGAAGGTATGTCCTTAGTGGAAGCATTCCTATGCAGTCTGTTTGTGCCCACTGGTTCTTGTGGGAGGGTGAGCATGGGCTGTGTCTTCTGGGGTGTGTTGGTAGTCATTGTTTTGGTGGGGGCCTAGGGCTGAAACTGGAGTGGCTAGCATTTGTGCCTGACGTGAATCAGGGCTTCTTTCCTGGTGCAGTAGAGGTCATTGCCTTGGCAGGGGGTTAGGCTGGACCCCAAGGGGCTGGAGCTGAAGCCTGGAACAATGAGCAGCTCCTTCTTTGCTAATAGGCAATGACTGCCATAGCTGGGGGCAAGGCCAGGCCTGAGGTGCTGGAGCAGGTGCCCAGAGTAAACTTTGGCTTCTCCCTGGTGTGAAGGTCTTTGACTACCTTGGTGTGGATTGGGGCTGGAGCAGGACTGACTGGAGGCAGAGCCTGGTGTGGGTTGGGTGGCTTGCCAAGGTGGTCCTGGCAGCCTGGCCAGAGCACCAGGCAGTTTTTAATCTGCTGCTTCTGTGCTGGAACTGGGAGCAAGCTAGTCTGGGCATGTGCTCTTCAAGAGCAGAGTCTCAGTTTACTACAGACCTCCAGTAAGTCCCACTGGTTTTCAAACCTGCCAGTGGGGCTTATCTTCCCAGTGCTGGACCCCAGGGCTGGGGTGCCCAATGTGGGGCTCCCTAGGGAGGATCCCCAGGCCTGAGATATCTCTCTCCTCTGAATCATCCACAACCAGTGTGGGTCCCAACTAGACTGCTTCTCCTCCACTCCTACCAGACTCCATGTTGTTCTTTCTTTATATCTTTGATTGTAGATTGTCCATTCTGCTAACCTGATTCAGGTCTTTATGAGAGTTGTTCTATATGTAGTTGTAGTTTTGGTGTATTCATGGGTTGAGGTGATTTCAGGATCCTTCTTCTCTGCCATCTTGATACCACCTCCCTTTAATTCTTCTTGAGTCTCAATTTTCTAATCTTTAAATTGAGAAGAACAATAGTAACTACCTCATAGATTTGTTGTGGGAATTCAATGAGAAAATTCATGTAGAATATTTAACACTGAACCTGGTATACAGTAAGCACTTAAAGTTAACTATTACTTATATGGCTTAAAGTAGTTGTCACCACAAAAATTACCATCATGGATCAGATTTTGACCCTATGTAGTTTTGTGAGCTCCCTTGAAAAAAATCTACAAAGATCATCAAATTGGTTTAAATAGGAGTGACCAATTGAGCTGCTAATGAATAAATAATTTATTTTTTAAAAGTTGGAAACAGTGGTGCTAAACTTTCTCAGTGTTTGGGGTGATGGACACTGAACAAAGGGGAAATGCTTAGTTGAAGAGTAAGATGAGAATATGAGTCAACACTGGTTTGGGGATATTGCTTGATAAAAGGAGGCTTTACAGAGTGGTAATGAGGTGTTTAAACTTTTCAGTTTTAGCACAGCTTACCCATTATCACTTGTCAAAGAAAAGAGTTATTTAGTTTGCCTTTCTCGTAGCACCTATGCATATAAATGCATGTGTATGCAAATTTATACAGTTTCTTATTTTTCATAGCACTGTTACTAAAATAATCTCACACTGAGAAGGGTATATTATTTTCACTGAACGGAAGAGAAAGAAAGCTTAGATAAATTATTAGCCAACACGTTTAAGGCCATATGTCCAGCATTATCCTAGGTGCTAATCTTCAACAATGTGAAGTTGATGGGGTCTATGATTTAAAGGGTGAAGTGAGAAGATTAAACAGCTAATTGCAAGAAAGAGTGACAATACTATGAAAGGGGAAGTAGAGGGAACTGTTGAAACATATGAGACAGAGGTCTTTAAGGAGTCAGGAAGACATTCTGAAGGAAATGTATTTAAGCTGAGATCTGAAGTATAAGTAGATGTTGGCTGAATAATTTGGAAGGAAGACAAGAAGAATAATGGGGAAGGACTAGTATTTAGGCAGAAGAAAAAACACGTACAATAACCTGACAACAAAAGAAAGTATGTTGTGAAGGACTGGAAATACAGTTTGCTCTCACTAGCCTGGAGCCACAAAATGAATTATGCCATGAAGCTTCTTAACATGAATGAGAGAAGAGATCTAACATATTATGAGACCCTGGCAAATAGAATGTCTTGTATCCAGAGAGCAACTTACGATCCACCACCCTGATATTTTGTTTCACCAGGCCACCAAATCAATGAAGTCATTCTTTGGTGACAGGATGTGCCGTTACTTGGTGCCCCCAATATTGGTAGTATTCACATTTTAAAGAACGATAAGACATAGATGTGAGAAAAATTTGGCTCTCATTGAGCCAAATTTGATTAAGTTGGAAGGAAAACTAATTTTCAGAAAATATAATTCTTAGGAAATCATGGAGGTTTGGCTCTCATTTCTCAATTATATACATCTTTTCTTAAAAAGTTTTAGACATAGAACAAAAAAGAGGGCTCAAAATCCCTAAATTTAATAAATCTACTTCCTTATGCAGAACAAATTTCACTAGGTTAAATATAATCTGCTATTTGTCTCTGGAGTATGAGTCAAATGTTAATATTAATGTTAGTCAAATGATATGGGAGCTCAAATACTGTGTTTTGTTTAAGGTGTAAAAGAGATTTGTAGAGAAAGGATGTAGGTAAAGTACCTTTGGATTGTATTTACACATAGTAGATGCTCACTAAATGCTTGAGAAAGAACCAATAAATTAAAGGAAAACGGCTTTGACATCCTTGAATGGGTGGCAGGTTTCAAGCCGTGGACATACGTGAAACACATTATTAACACTTACTTTCTTAAAAGTAACAAAATCCATTGTTTTTTTCTGGGCTTTGTTATAGTGTACCAAAATATATACTGCAGCAATTATATAGTCATATAATTGAAAGGACTTATAAGATTCCACAAAGTATATTTTCATAAGCCTCTAATAAAGGCAAAGGACACAAAACAGCAAGAGAAGAAAGTGCAGGCAAACATCGTGAAGATTTGAGATGTCCAGGTGCAGCTTTCAGGGTCCTCTTTCAGTTTCACAGGACACACACTCTTTGGACCACAATCTACCAAGGTGTGTGAAGCCAAGGCATAAGTTTACTGAGGGATCTTTTATTTATTTTTTAATTTTAATTTTATTAAAAAAAAATTTCTTGGCCGCACAACATGTGGGAGCCTAGTTCACAGACTAAGGATCAAACTTACACCCCCTGCATTGGAAGCATGAAATTTTAACCACTGGACCACCAGAGAAGTCCCTGAGGGATCTTTTATATCTCACTGGTAATATAGCGCAAAATGAGTCTATGTAGTAAGGTGAAACAAGTGCATGACATTAGTCTGTAAACTTTCTGTAAACAATACAGACAAGCTGGTACAGTGTGCTTCCAAAGGACTTTGATACTTTAAAAAACATGTTACAAATCATCAACTAGTGTATTTCACCACTATTTTGGCCACCCTTATCAGATCCATGGTTCCAGGAGTGCCTGGAGATAAGCACAGAGCTGTCACAGATCAGCTGCAAATTAACTCTCTTTACACACATACAAAATAAAGGAGAAAAAATAAAATTAAAAAAAAAATAAAGGGAGAAAGACTAAGAAAAAGATAAAATTTATTGATATGTTGAGATTTGTCCAACCCAGCAAGTTCCTAGCAAAGTCCAAAAAGAATGATGAATCCATTTGTGAATTTTTATTTTTTTTTAAAGTTTAACTATGGAACAGAATAAAGAGCCCTCTAATTCAATATCTTATAAGTTAATGTCCATAGAGAAATCTGCAATCTTTGACACTCTCGACTCTAGGAAGAAGCCCAATTTCATTTTGTTCTGTATAGGTACTATAGAGATAGAGTGCATGAGAAATCCTCAGGCATCTAATGATAGAGCAGGAAGCAGGACAAAGCGAGTTTTGCTTATTACTCTCAGCTTGTTCTGCAGAGGCTTTCATGATTCCAAAGCCAAATTGCCACCAAAAAAATCTAGTCTCCAGCCATGGCTCTTCCACTTACACATGGGTTTCACCTTGGGTGAGTTACTTGATCCCTTTGAACTAGTTTTCTTATACATAAAATGGAGATAATTGTATCAACCACAATGAGCCAATGTACAAAAAACATATACTATAACACATGGGGGCCTAAATTTTAATTCCAAAATGTCTTTGTCAGAGAGGTCCTGTCCTTGTAGTAATCTTCTAACAACATCAAAGGCCTAAGCAGTCAATCCTTTAAAAATTATAGCATTCAGTGTCTGCTGCACAGTTTCTTTGAACATAGGGATCCATTCACACTATTTTCTCAAACATAAAAACCTAATATATTATTCTTGTGTACTGCATCACAACTATATCCAACTTGACATACTATATTAGTTTCTTACTGTGTTTATAAAAATAACTTGGTAAAAAAAACTTGGTAACAACACAAATTTACTGTCTTATAGTTCTAGAAGTCAGAAGTCTGAAATCAGATTCACTGGGCTAAAGCCAGGAAGTTTTAAGACTGGTTCCTTCTGGAGGCTCTGAGGGGAGAATCCCCTTCTTTGCCTTTTTCACCTTCTACTGGCTGCCTGTATTCCTTAGGTTGTGACCCCTTCCTTGATCTTTAAAACATATCACTCCAACCTTTGCTTTCATCATATCACCTTCTCCTCTGACTGTGAGACCTCCTGCTTCCCTCTTAGAAGGACTTTGGGGATTATAGTGAGCTCACCTGAGAAATTAGGATAATTTCCCTATTTCAAGAGCCTTAACTTGATCACATCTGCAAAGTCCCTATTGTCATAGAAGGTAAAATTCATAGATTGTAGAAATTAGGACATTGGGGGAAATTATTCAGTTTACCACACCTACACTTTTAAATTTTATTCTCATATTAGGATGAAGTAGGCTGTCTCCATTTTAGGATGTCCAGCTGTGGCTTAAAAAGATTAAGTAACTCAACAATGCTAATTATAGTGCAGAGTTAATAAGACTTTGCTTTACTTTTTATAAATTCAGGAAGACTTGATTGAAACATTTATCTGGTTAATAACTATATTATTTTTTACAATACTTTACAGTTTATGAAACAGCTGGATGTGCACTATCTCATTTTGTTCTTAAAACAGTCTTATGATTAGATTGTATTTATAGGGTTTAAGTTAGTTTTTCAATATTTTTGAATCTCTATAATAGGCTAAGCCCAGTGATGGGTGATGCGGATACCATAGAGAGCTAAGACAGGAATGATCCTTATCTTTGTGCAGTTTATATTCTACTGAGGGAGGTGAACAAAAGCACAAATTACAAATTGTGATTAAATGCTGCAGGATAACAGATGAGGAAATGGAAGCTCAAGGTAGTGAAGCAATTCTCATAATGTCATACAACAATAAATAGAAGAACCAGGTCTTTTTTTAAAAAATGGAAGTATAATTGATTTACAATGTTGTGTTAGTTTCTGGTGTATAGCAAAGTGAATCATATTTTCATATTCTTTTCCATTATGGTTTATTACAAGTTATTGAATATAGTTCCCTGTGCTATACAGTAGGACCTTGTTGTTTATCGATTTTATATATAATAGTTTGTATCTGATAATCCCAAACTCCTAATTTATCCCTCTTCCACCCCCTTTCCCCTTTAGTAACCATAAGTTTGTTTTCTATGTCTGTGAGTCTGTTTCTCCATGGCAAATAAGTTCATTTGTGTCATATTTTAGATTCCACATATAAACGATATCTTATAGTATTTGTCTGTCTCTTTCTGACTTACTCTGACTTACTTAGTATGATAATGTCTAGGTTCATCCGTGTTTCTGCAAATGACATTATTTCATTCATTTTTATGACTGAGTCGTATTCCATTGTGCGTATATGTTGATAAAAATATATCTCACATCTTTATCCATTCATCTGTCGATGGACATTTAGGTTGCTTCCATGTCTTGGCTATTATAAATTGTGCTGCTATGAACATTGGGGTGCGTGTATCTTTTCAAATCGTAGTTTTCTCTGGGTATGTGCCCAGGAGGGGGATTGCAGGATCATATGGCAACTTTACTTTTATTTTTTGAAGAACCTCCATACTGCTTCCCATAGTGGCTGCCCCAAGTTATATTCCCACCAACAGTGTAGGGGGAAGAACCATGTATTGAGTTTATCTTTTTAAAAATTTTACTTCATGATCTTAGATTTTTGCATATTTAAAGTGTACTGTGTATATGCAGCTTTTTTTGCCTATTTGTCCTAAGATATAATATAACCTGTTCAATGGGAACCATTGTTTTCATGGCTCATGATTCAGTCAATTTCTATACAAAAGCATCATTGTAGTTGGGTCCCACACAGTGATAACTGTGTTGCTAGTGTATCTTGTTGTTCTGTTAAGTCCAGAGCAGACTTGGTTAGTATCAGAGTAGGTCTTTATTTTTCTTTTCAGAATTATGCACTCAATAGTGTCTACCTATCAAGAAGAAGATATATGGCTAAATTACTGATATAATGCTTATGTTGGCAAATTTTTATGAATTGTGCTTTCTGAATGATTTATTACAGCTTTTGCTGTGACATATTTTATCCACATTTAAATTTTTGTTTAAAATAATAGCAAGCTAGAATGCAGCTTTAGTAGTAGTTGTGGATCATTTGGCTTAAAAGCCAATGTTTAGTGAGTTCTCCAATATACATTCATCATGTTTTTTAAACAGACCTTAGAATGAGCATTGAGTTCTTTTGCTTAGGAATGATGCTATTTGTTGTTATTTGCTGTTTCTGTTCAGATGAGGCTGAATAGAGTTAAATACAACTGGTGGTTCTCTCCACATTGTGTGCACAACTCTGGTGGTCTTGAGTACGAAGCCAGTACTCACTGTAGAAATTTGTTTTGTTATTTTGACCTTTTCACATTTTTGTTTGCAAAGATTTGAAACTTCTTCTGAGGGTTCTGCTCCATGCTGGTCTGTTTAAAACCTAGGTTCACTAAACATATACTGAGAACAGGCAGGTGCAGTAGTAAGATAAGTGATCTTAGAGAAGTCGTAAAAGACAACTACTATGTACTATGACATCAGAGTCCCAGGGAAATTCCCAGCCCTCCAAAATATTCTTCCTCATGCTCATTGAGATCTGAAATTATTTAACAAACAGAGATTAAATTTCACATGAAGAGCTAGAGCAGTTTGAAATGCTTTAAACTTTAAGAAACTGATTTACTAATCATGTGTTAAATAACAGGAGTTTATTTTTCTTACATATCAGAAAGTAGGGCCATTTCTGGCATTGGTCTGGTGGCTTAACAATGTCTGGCTCTGAAGCTGTGTCTCTGTGATTTACTTTGTTTTCCCTTCATGATGGCAAGATAGCTAGAGCAGCTCCAGGCATCATGTCAAAGGCAAAATTCTCCTCCTATGCCTGCCTCTTATGAGGGAGGAAAATATTTCATAGAGGGTTTTCTTTCCCCCATCAGAAGTTCTCTTATATCTCATTGCCCAGAATCTGTTATCTATCTACCTGTTTTAGACTAAGGGTCAGGCCCACCTTCTCTGTGATGAAGGTATACCTTGACACTTAAACAGAATCTTGATTCTGATAGCAAGGGGCAAGGGGGAGAAGGTGCCTTTTGGGGAAGCAACAAACTGTCTGCCACAGAAGTATGTATATACACACATATATTTATGAAACTATACATACATTCACATGTATATATATAGTAGATACTCAAGAAATAAATTTTAGTTGAATGAATGAATGAATAAACAAAAATGCAGTCTGACTTAGAGAGATAATCTACTGACTAAGATTTATTTAAAAATGTAAGAAGGTGAGACAATAATGAAATTCAAGGACAGGTGTGATGAAGAAGCATGCTACCTGACAGTATAAAATAAAGAGTATTTGTGAGTATGTGTGTGTATATGTGTGCAGTGGTTACAGAGGACAGAGACAGACAACAGGCGACAGAAAGAGAAAGAGACAAAGGAAATTTAAAACAAAATTTTAAAAAATTTGTGATTTTGCTCAAGATAACAAGAGATGAGAAGCATGTGATGTGGGGAGCATGAATTCTGGTATAACATTGGAGTCAACAATGTCCCATTGCATGGTTCTTGATGGCACCATTTGCAACACATTCTGTGTAAATGCTACACTCTGGAGCTGTGAAATGCACCTGAGTTGTTGTATGCTGAGTCTTGGAGAAAGGGAAGATCTTGAAATTCCAGTTTGGGGCTAAATTTGACTTTCTAAGGTGGTTACAAAGTAGAACCTACTAATTTTTTAGTATATTTTTTGAGTAGTGAATGTAAATATTAAAGTTTCTATTTAATTTTGCTTTATTTTAAAATGTGATTCTGTTCTGTGACAAAACCACATGGATTATGGTCTCAGAACTTTCCTCTCATATTGTATCTGCTTTCTAAGTCTTCTAAGTAGTCCCTTTACAGATAAATGGCAAGCTTTTTAGGGGCAGGTGATATATTTTCTACTTCATTGGTATCTTCCACATTACTGAGCACAGTGTTACATGCTTAGTTAGTAAGTTTCTTCTGAGTTTATTAACACTTTATTCTAAGATACTAAGAAAGAATAATTTCTTTATTTTAGGATTATTGAGATAATTAATATAATTAATTTTGCCTGAGTAAATGTTCTGAAACAAAAACAAATCACCAATCCCTTTCATTGAAAACCCTTTATATATTAAGCCACCATAGACACACAGAGAAAGATTTTACACATAAATCAAATAGACTTCTCCACATGTTAACACGCTTCTTGGGAGCAAGTCATGCTTAAAAGGTAAACTAAACATTTTAGACTAATAGGGTGCCATATTTTGCATTGTTAAATGTTACTTACTCCTTAAATCTTCAACTTCCCTTCAAATAATGGTTTGTACATTGGACTATTTGCCTGAATATAACCCTGACATCCCCCCCTCCCAAAAGGATAAAGTGCTTAGACTACAGTGTGAAAGTGTTTGAAAGGGTCAACAAACATAGTAGGAAAAGTCTGTTTAGATTCCAAAAGGGAAATAGAAATTATTTGCTGTATTCTGACTTTACTAAGAAAGAAATTTAAAATTAATATTAAGACATTTCTTTTCCACAAGAATAATTAGAAGAGGGAATAGACTATCAGGAAGAGTGATTGAAGTAGGCAATATGTATAAATTAAGAAAAGAGTACACAAAGTGTACTGAATACCCTGGGTAGACACACATTTCCTGAATCATCAGCATTTCCTGCCAAGTGTCATGAGGATGGGCAAAGTGTATGGGAAGCAATTTTCATCTTATGTTTCTGTGCATTAGGGAGAAATTTAGGAACATTATTTCCCTAACAAAGGTGAAAATTGAATATAGATCAAGGCATACTAGAGCTTAATCTTCATCAGTACTTGAAAAAGAATTCTTAGTAGATGTACAATTATTTTCAGTCCTTCCATAGTACACCTCACAAAATCTCAGACCTGCCAGAATGAAATGATATGTACATCAGATTTACTTAAAAATAATGTCAGTTGCTGCACAAATTATAAAACAAGTCCCAGTGTGTTACCTGGAAATCTTTTCAATAAGAGAGACAGAACTTAGAAGTCTGCAAAGCTTTTAGTCAGCATCTGGAATGTAAAGAAACTGCCAAAATATATCAAATATGACAACATCTACAGCATCCCAAGACATAATATGAAAACACAACCTTCATGACATTTTACTGCTCTCTCTTGCTAATAACATCTTTGCCAGAGGCTCCTGGAATATAGTATTGCAACAGTGAGCTCTTAGACAATATATCTTGGGATAAAATGGAGGAAATTGCTTCTGCCACATGTCTACTTTAGAAAAAGTAATCAGATTCTTTATCATACAATTTCTCCAAAGTGTTCCATAACTTGTTTCTTAAAATGAATATTTTATGTGGTCATTCTGTTTTGGGATGTGCTGCATGGCACCTCACAGTGCATATTAAAGACTGAGAAACAAGTTTGCCTTCACATAACAGGAGGCCTCCCAAACTTCCTAAACTGCAGTGCAAGATCCCCCACACATAAACTTAGTGTTTCTAGTCTGGAACAGTCTTTGAGAGATACTACTGCATTCAGTATTCATTTTTATTGTTATACCTTTAGTGAAACTGACCCCTAGTACCCTCTTAGCAAGTTTGGAAGTCTTAAGAAAATCTTAAGTTCTTGACAAAGTACTTAAAATTCTAGGGCTTCCCTATAATGGATGTTGGAGTTGGTTTGAGTTTGATATTCTTAATCATGCTTAATAGGTTTCCTTCCACTTCTGGTTTACAAAAGTTTTCAATGGAAAGTGTTGTTTTAACAATTTTTTTCTTATTAAACCAATTGATTTGATTTATATTGATAAATGTTTCTATTATTAAAGCATGCGTGAATTTATGGGATATTAAATACTTACTTGGTTGATTCTTCTTATTTATCAGCTTATCAATATTTTACTTAGGATTTTGAAATTCATATTCCTACATGGGTTTGGACTAGAGCAGTGACCACTATGCAGCCACTATGTTAGGGCTGAGAAGTTACTCTGCAGAGAGCATCTCTGCTTTTATTGGCTTTATGAATTGGCCTCCCAAGTAAGATTTCATGTGAACAATGTTGCATGGCTGTATAAATGGTCAAACAACTGCAGGTTTATAATTGTTTTTTCTTTTTTGTGCTTTTTCAGGTTTTGCTTTCAGAGTTTTGCAAGCTTCCAATGAATTGGATAGTTAACCATTGTTTATGCTCAGAAATAGTTGCTCTGACATGGGGATTATGATTCTTAATAGTTTTAAAGAACTCAACAGTCAAATTCTCTAGCTTAGGAACCATGTAAAAATGTAATTCCTCAATAACTTTTTGAGTTTTCTGTTTTTTAAACCTCTTCTTGAATCATTCAGTTATTAATATTTTCCCAGAAATAGCTCCACTATAGGTAAATCAGTGGTTTTCAAAGTGTAGTTTCCAGACGATCAGCATCTTCATCACCTGGGAACTTGTTAGAAATGAGATTTTTCTTTGTACCACCCCAGACATACTGAGTCATAAACTCTTGTTTTAACAAGTTCTGTAGGTGATTCTGATACCTTTAAAGTTCAAGATATTTAAAATTATTAGATTAAATTTTATACCCATACCTTAAGCTTTAAAAATGATATGTCTTACATATTTTTAGTTTATTCTCTTTCTAATTCTTATTTTTTTTTTGCGATTAGCTTTGTAAAAGTTTAATCTATTTGTTTTTCAAATAATCAGCCCTTGGATTTATTTATCAGAAGATTTTATTACCTGATGCTACATGTGAGGATTATTAAAACCAATATTAAATAAAGTCTAATTAAAATATGAAGTTAAAATATTTGTCTATATAGTAATAATTCAGATCTGTAAATTTTCTACCTTTTAAAAAAAGATTCTTATATGTCACATTTTAAGTTCTAATGTCTACGGCACAGGTGAATGAATCCTGGAGTATGCTACAAGGAATTACACACTGCTTACTCTTTGGAGAGTCTGCTCTTATTGTTTTAAATTTGAATTTATATATTTTGGAACCATTGTTGTCTTTTAGTGTCTATTGTGTCCTAACTCAAATGACAGTCACACTAGCTTAGCATAGTTTCTGATTTCTGTTGCTGTTAAGAATGTCTACCTGTGGGGGTGGGGGTGTTCTAGAGGCTTTTGATTGAGGTAACTCAGAGCAGTCACTAGTTTGCAGGTGAGCTATTTAGAAACAGCTCTTATTCTTTCATCTGGGGTCCATTTAAGGGTTTGACCTGCATCTCTGGCTACCCAGGGACTGACTTATCCCCAAGCCTCCTGACTGTTGTGTTGGTGGTGTCTAGAATCTTCCATCCACCAGACCAGGGAGAGGGTGGCACCCTTGGACCTTGCTCTCTTTTCTGAGGCTTCTTGTGACTTTTCCTGAAAACAGTGTCAATGCTGCTGATTTCCAAGACAAGATGGTGGAGTAGAAAGACGTGAGCTCACCTCTTCTTACAAAAGCATCTCATCAAAATCACAACTGATTGCTGAACAACCATTGACAAAAGAATGCTGAAACCTACCAAAAAAGATACCCTACATCCAAAGACAAAGAAGAAGCCATAGTCCCAGATGAAGAAACTAGACAAAACCCAAGAACAACTAAGTGAAGTGGAGATAGGCAATCAACCTGAAAAAGAATTCAGAGTAATGATAGTAAATATGATTCAAGATCTTGGAAAAAGAATGGAGGCACAGATCAAGAAGATACAAGACATTTTTAACAAAGACCTAGAAGAAATAAAGAACAAACAAACAGAGATGAACAATACAATAACTGAAATGAAAAATACACTAGAAGGAATCAACAGAAGAATAACTGAAGCAGAAGAACGGATAAGTGACCTGGAAGACAGAATGGTGGAAATCACTGCTGCTCAAGAGAATAAAGAAGAAGGAATGAAAAGAAATGAGGACAATCTAAGAGACATCTGGGACAACATTAAATGCAACAACATTCACATTATAGGGGTCCCAGAAGGAGAAGAGAGAGAGAAAGGACCTGAGAAAATATTTGAAGAGATAATAACTGAAAACTTCCCTGACATGGGAAAGGAAGCAGTTACCCAAGTCCAGGAAGTGCAGAGAGTCCCAGGCAGGATAAACCCAAAGAGGAACATGCTGAGACAAACAGTCATCAAATTGACAAAAATCACAGTAAATCCCTTACATACGAACCTTCAAGTTGCAAACTTTCAAAGATGCAAATGTGTGAACCATCAACATAAGACATGAGTGAAATTACAGCTTGCCCTCCATCTCCTATTGCTGATGATCCTTCAGCTCTACCATCTCCCACTTCTTCTCCCTCCTCCAGTCAGTAACTCTTCTTGCCTGTTCACTCAATGCCAGCTCCTGTATGCCAGCTGTTGTACTGTATTACTGTACTTTTCAAGGTGCTGTACTCTAAGATTAAAAATGTTTTCTTTATTTTGTGTGTTTCTTTGTTTTTTTTATGTATTATTTGTGTGAAAAGTATTATAAACCTATTACAGTACAGTACTATATAACCAATTGTGTTAGTTGGATACCTAGGCTAACTTTTTTGGACTTATGAACAAATTGGACTTATGAATGCACTCTTGGAATGGAACTTTTTCATATATAGTGGACTTACTGTAAAGAAAAAGAAAAATAATAAAAACAACAAGGAAAAAGCAACAAATAACATATGAGGGAACTCCCTTAAGCTTATTGGCTGATTTCTTAGTGGAAACTCTGCAGGCCAGAAAGGATTGGCATGATATATTTAAAGTGATAAGATGGAAAAACCTATAACAAAGAATACTCAGCAAAGCTCTCATTCAGATTCGATGGAGAAATCAAAGGCTTTACAGACAAGCAAAAGCTAAGAGAATTCAGCATCACCAGAGCAGCTTTGCAGCAAATGCTAAAGGAACTTCTCTAGGTGGAAAAGAAAAGACCACAACCAGAAACAAGAAAACAAATGGAAAAGCTCATTGTAATGGCAAACATATAGTAAAGATAGGAAATCATCTGCAAACAAATGTGATATCAAAACCCAGCAAATGTGGGAAGAGAGGAGCACAAATGGGTATTGGAAAGGCATTTGAAATTGAGAACAGCAACTTAAAACAATCATATATATATATATAGACTGCCATATCAAAACCTCATGGTAATCGCAAACCAACAATCTACGATAGACACACACAAAAAACAGAAAAAGGAATTAAAAAAACAACACTAAAGTTAGTCATCAAATCACAAGACAAGAGAACAAAAGAGGAAGGGAAGAAAAAAGACCTACAAAAACAAATCCAAAACAATTAACAAAAAGGCAATAAGAACATACATATCAATAATTACCTTAAACAAAAACGATTAAATGCTCAAACCAAAAGACATAGACTGCCTGAATGGATACAAAAACAAGGCTCATATATATGCTGTCTATAAGAGACCCACTTTAGAACTAGGGACACATACAGGCTGAAAGTTAGGGGATGGAAAAAGATATTTCATGCAAATGGAAATCAAAAGAAAGCTGGAGAGCAGTACTCACACAAAATAGACTTTAAAATAAAGACTGTTACAAGAGACAAGGAAGGACACTACTAATGATCAAGGGATCAATCCAAGAAGAAGATATAACAATTGTAGATATTTATGCACCCAACATAAGAGCACCTCAATACCTAAGGCAAATGCTAATGGCCATAAAATGGGAAATCAACAGTTACACAGTAATAGTGGAGGACTTTAGCACCACACTTACAACAATGGACAGATCATCTAGAAAGAAAATTAATAAGGAAACACAAGGCCTTAAGTGACACATTAAAAGAGATGGACATAATTGATATTTATAGAAAATTCCATCCAAGAGCAGCACATATTTCTCAAATGCACATGGAACATTCTCCAAGAATGATCACATGCTGGGCCACAAAGCGAGCTTCAGTAATTTAAGAAAACTGAAACCATATCAAGCATCTTTTCTGACCACAATGTTATGACATTAGAAATCAACTACAAGAAATAAACTGTAAAAAACACAAACACATGGAGACGAAACAATATGCTGCTAAATAACCAATGGATCACTGAAGAAATCAAAGAGGAAATTAAAAAAAAACTACCTAGAGACAAACGAAAACAAAAACATGATGATCCAAAACCAAGTTTATGGCGATACAATCTTACCTCAAGAAACAAGAAAAATTTCAAATAAACAGCCTAACCTTACACCTAAAGCAACTAGAGAAAAAAGAACGAACAAAACCCAAAGTTAGTAGAAGAAAACAAATCATAAAGACCAGAAAAGATGTAAATGAAATAGAGACAAAGAAAACAATAAAAAAGGTCAATGAAACTAAAAGCTGATACTTTAAAAAGATAAACAAAATTGATAAACCTTTAGCCAAACTCTTCAAGAAAAAGAGAGAAAGGGCTCAAATCAATAAAATTAGAAATGAAAAAGGAGAAGTTACAACGGACACCACAGAAATATGAAGGATCATAAGAGACTACTACAAGCAAATATAAGCCAATAAAATGGACAACCTAGAAGAAATGGACAAATTCTTAGAAAGGTCAATCTCCCAAGACTGAACCAGGAAGAAATAGAAAATATGAACAGACCAATCACAAATACCCAAACTGAAAATGTGATTTAAAAATTCCCAACAAACAAAAGTCCGTGACCAGAAGGCTTCACAGGAAAATTCTATTAAACATTTAGAGAAGAGTTAACACCTATCCTTCTGAAACTATTCCAAAAATTTGCAGAGTAAAGAACATTCCGTGACTATCACTCTGTTACTTAAAACAAAGATACCACAAAAAAGAAAAAGAAAGAAAATTACAGGCCAATAACAGTGATGAACATAGATGCAAAAATCATCAACAAAACACTAGCCAACTGAATCTAACAATACATGAAAATGATCATACACCATGATCAAGTGGGATTTATCACAGGGATGCAAGGATTCCTCAATATCTGCAAATCAATCAGTGTGATACACCACATCTACAAATTGAAGAATAAAAACCACATGATCATCTTGATAGATGCAGAGAAAGCTTTTGACAAAATTCAGCACCCATTCATGATAAAAGCTCTCCAGAAAGTGGGCATAGAGGGAACCTACCTCAACATAATAAAGGCCATATATGACAAATCTACAGGTAACATCATACACAGTGGTGAGAAGCTGAAAGCATTTTCTCTAAGATAGGAAAAAGACAAAGATGTCCACTTTTGCCACTTTTATTCAATGTAGTTTTGGAAGTCCTAGCCATGGCAATCAGAGAGGAAAAAGAAATAAAAGGAATCCAAATTGGAAAAGCAGAAGTAAAAGTGTAACTGTTTACAGATGACATACAATGCATAGAAAATCCTAAAGATGCTACCAGAAAACTACTAGAGCTCATCACTGTATTTGGTAAAGTTGCAGGATATGAAAATAATACACAGAACTCTGTTGCATTTCTATACACTAACAACAAAAAATCAGAAATAGAAATTAAAAAACAATACCATTTACCATTGCATCAAAAAGAATAAAATACCTAGGAATAAACCTACCTAAGTAGGTAAAAGACCTGTACTAAGAAAACTGTAAGATGGTGATGAAACAAATAGAAGATGACACAAGCAGATAGAAAGATATACCATGTTCTTCAACCTGAAGAATCAATATTGTCAAAATGACTACACTACCCAAGCCAATCTACAGATTCAATGCAATCCCTGTCAAATTACCATAGCATTTTTCACAGAAGTAGAACAAAAATATCTTAAAACTTGTATGGAGACACAAAAGAGCCTGAATAGCCAAAGCAACCTTCAGAAAAGACATGGAGTTAGAGCAATCAGGATCCCTGGCTTTAGGCTATTCTACAAAGTTACAGTCATCAAAAAAGTATGGTACTGACACAAAACAGAACTATGTATCAATGGAACAGGATAGAAAGCACAGAAGTAAACCCATGCACCTATGTTCAATTCATCTACAACAAATTAAGCAAAACTATACAATGGAGAAAAGACAGTCTCTTCAATAAATGTGCTGGGAAAACTGGACAGATACATGAAAAAAAATGAAACTACAACATTCTTTAACACCATATACAAAAATAAACTCATAATAGATTAAAGACCTAAATGTAAGATCATATACTATAAAACTCTTAGAGGAAAACATAGGCAGAACACTCTTTGACATAAATTGCAGCAATATCTTTTTTGATTCATCTCCTAGAGTAATGGAAATAAAAAAAAATAAACAAATGGGACTTAATTAAATTCAAATGATGTTGCACAGTAAATCAAACTATAAATGAAACAAAAAGACAACCTAGAGAAAGGGAGAAAATATTTGCAAATGATGTGACCAAAAAATTTTACAAACAGCTCATTGGGTTCAATATCAAAAAAACAAATAACCCAATCAAAAAATAGGTAGAACGCAAGAGGGAAAAGATATGGAGATATATGTATATGTATATGTATAGCTTATTCACTTTGTTATAAAGCAGAAACTAACACACCATTGTAAAGCAATTATACTCAAATAAAGAAGTTAAAAATAAAATGGGCAGAAGACCTAAATAGACATTTATCCAAAGAAGAAATACAGATAACCAAGAGGTACATGAAAAATGCTCAACATCACTAATTATTAGAGAAATGCAAATCAAAATTGCAATGAGGTATCACCTCACACTCGTCAGAATAATCATCATCAAGAAGTGTACAAGTAACAAATGCTGGAGAGGGTGTGGAGAAAAGGGAAACCTCCTACACTGTTGGTGGGAATGTAAATTGGTACAGCCACTATGGAGAACAGTATGGAGGTTCCTTAAAAAACTGAAAATAGAGCTACCATATGATCCAGCAATCACACTCCTGGGCATATAGAGAGAGAGAAAAACAAGGTAAAAAAGAATACATGCACTCCAATACTCATTGCAGTACAATTTACAATAGCCAAGACATGGAAGCAACCAAAACGTCCATTGACAGCTGAATGGAAAAACAAGATGTGTTAACATATATACAATGGAATATTACTCACTCATTAAAAAGAAAGAAATAATGTCATTTGCATCAACGTGGATGGACCTGGAGATTACCAAATTAAGTGAACTTAAGTCAGACACAGAAAGACAAATATCATATGAGATCACTAATATGTGGAATCAAAAACATGATATAAATGAACTTCTTTAAAAAACAGGAGAAAACGTGCACAAGCCTCTTAGATAGCCTCATCCACCCGAGGGCAGACAGCAGAAGCAAGAAGAACTACAATCCTGCAGCCTGTGGAACAAAAACCACATTCACAGAAAGATAGACACCATGAAAGGCAAAGGGCTATGTACCAGATGAAGGAACAAGATAAAACCCCAGAAAAACAACTAAATGAAGTGGAGCTAGGCAACCTTCCAGAAAAAGAATTCAGAATAATGATAGTGAAGATGATCCAGGACCTTGGAAAAAGAGTGGAGACAAAGATCGAGAACATGCAAGAAATGTTTAACAAAGATGTAGAAGAATTAAAGAACAAACAAACAGAGATGAACAATACAATAACTGAAATGAAAACTACACTAGAAGGAATCAATAGCAGAGTAACTGAGGCAGAAGAACGGATAAGTGACCTGGAAGACAGAATAGTGGAATTCACTGCTGTGGAAAAGAATAAAGAAAAAAGAATGAAAAGAAATGAAAACAGCATAAGAGACCTCTGGGACAACATTAAATGCAACAAAATTCAGATTATAGTGGTCCCAGAAGGAGAAGAGAGAGAGAGAAAGGACCTGCGAAAATATTTGAAGACATTATAGTTGAAAACTTCCCTAACATAAGAAAGGAAATAGCCACTCAAGTCCAGGATGTGCAGTGAGTCCCATACAGGATAAACCCAAGGAGAAACATGCTGAGACACATAGTACGAATTGGCAAAAATTAAAGACAAAGAAAAATTATTGAAAGCAGCAAGGGAAAAATGACAAATAACATGCAAGGGAACTTCCATAATGTTAACAGCTGATTTCTCAGCAGAAACTCTACAAGCCAGAAGGGAGTGGCATGATATACTTAAAGTGATGAAAGGGAAGAACCTGCAACAAAGATTACTCTACTGGGCAAGGATCTCATTCAGATTTGATGTAAGAAAATGGTCATAGGAACATATATATCAATAATTACCTTAAACGTGAATGGAATAAATGCTCCAACCAAAAGACACAGGCTTGCTGAATGGATACAAAAACAAGACCCAAGTATATGCTGTCTGCAAGAGACCCACTTCAGATCTAGGGACACATACAGACTGAAGTGAGGGGATGGAAAAATATATTCCATGCAAATGGAAATCAAAAGAAATATGGAGTATCTATACTCATATCAGATAAAATAGATTTTAAAATAAAGAATATTATAAGAGATAAGGAAGGACACTACATAAAGATCAAGGGATCAATCCGAAAAGAAGATATAACAATTATAAATATATATGCACCCAACATAGGAGCACCTCAATACATAAGGCAACTGCTAACAGCTATAAAAGAGGAAATCGACAGTAACACAATAATAGTGGGGGACGTTAACACCTCACTTACACCGATGGACAGAACATCCAAAATGAAAGTAAATAAGGAAACAAGCTTTAAATGACATGATAGAACAGATAGATTTAATTGATATTTAAAGGCCATTCCATCCAAAAACAGCAGATTACACTTTCTTCTCAAGTGCGCATGGAATATTCTCCAGGATAGATCACATCTTGGGTCACAAATCAAGCCACAGTAAATTTAAGAAAATTGAAATCATATCAAGCATCTTTTCTGACCACAATGCTATGAGATTAGAAATGAATTACAGGGAAGGAAAGGTAAAACACAAAAACACATGGAGGCTAAACAATACATTACTAAATAACCAAGAGATCACTGAAGAAATCAAAGAGGAAATCAAAAAATACCTGGAGACAAATGACAATGAAAACACGATGATCCAAAACCTATAGGATGCAGCAAAAGCAGTTCTAAGAGGGAAGTTTATAGATATACAAGCTTACCTCAAGAAACAAGAAAAATCTCAAATAAATAATCTAAACTTATACCTAAAGGAACTACAGAAAGAAGAACAAACAAAACCCAAAGTTAAGAGAAGGAAAGAAATCATAAAAATCAGAGCAAAAATAAATGAAATAGAAACAAGGAAAACAAAAGCAAAGATCAAGAAAACTAAAAGCTGGTTCTTTGAGAAGATACACAAAATTGATAAACCATTAGCCAGAGTCATCAAGAACAAGAGGGAGGGGACTCAAATCAATAAAATTAGAAATGAAAAAGAAGTTACAACAGACACCACAGAAATACAAAGCATCCTAAGAGACTACTACAAGAAATTCTATGCCAATAAAATGCACAACCTGGAAGAAATGGACAAATTCTTAGCAAGGTATAAACTTCCAAGACTGAAACAGGAAGAAATAGAAAATATGAACAGAACAATCACAAGTAATGAATTTGAAACTGTGATTTAAAATCTTCCAACAAACAAAAGTCCAGGACCAGATGGCTTCACAGATGAATTCTATCATACATTTAGAGAAGAGCTAACACCCATCCTTCTCAAACTATTCCAAAAAATTGCAGAGCAAAAGGCTCATACACCATGAGGAAGTGGGATTTATCCCAGGGATGCAAGGATTCTTCGATATACATAAATCAATCAATGTGATACACCATATTAACAAATAGAAGAATAAAAACCATATGATCATCTCAATAGATGCAGAAAAAGCTTTTGACAAAATTCAACACCGGTTTATGATAAAAACTCTCCAGAAAGTAGGCATAGAGGGAAACTACCTCAACATAATAAAGGCCATGTATGATAAACCCACAGCAAACATCATTCTTAAGGGTGAAAAACTGAAAACATTTCCTCTAAGATCAGGAGCAAGAGAAGGATGTCCACTCTCACCACTATTATTCAACAAAGTTTTGGAAGTCCTAGCCACAGCAATCAGAAAAGAAAAAGAAATAAAAGGAATACAAATTGGAAAAGAAGAAATAAAACTGTCACTGTTTGCAGATGACATGATACTATACATAAAGAATCCTAAAGATGCCACCATAAAACTACTAGAGCTAATCAATGAATTGGGTAAAGTTGCAGGATACAAGATTAATGCACAGAAATCTCTCGCATTCCTATACACTAATGATGAACAATCTGAAAGAGAAATTAAGGAAACACTTCCATTTACCATTGCAACAAAAAGAATAAAATACCTAGGAATAAACCTACCTAGGGAAACAAAATACCTGTATGCAGAAAACTATGACACTGATGAAAGAAATTAAAGATCATACCAACAGATGGAGAGATATACCATGTTCTTGGATTGGAAGAATCAATATTGTGAAAATGACTATACTACCCAAAGCAATCTACAGATTCAATGCAATCTCTATCAAATTACCAATGTCATTTTATATGAAACTAGAAAAAAAAAAAAACCTTAAAATTTGTATCTAGACACAAAAGATCCCGAATAGTAAAAGCAGTCTTGAGGGAAAAAAACGGAGCTGGAGGAATCAGACCCCCTGACTTCAGACTATACTACAAAGCTATAGTAATCAAGACAATATGGTACTGCCACAAAAACAGAAAAATAGATCAATGGAAAAAGATAGAAAGCCCAGAGATAAACCCATGCACCTATGGTCAACTAATGTATGACAAAGGAGGCAAGGATATACAATGGAGAAAAGACAGTCTCTTGAATAAGTGGTGCTGGGAAAACTGGACAGCTACATGTGAAAGAATGAAATTAGAACACTCCCTAACACCATACACAAAAATAAACTCAAAATGGATTCGAGACCTAAATGCAAGACCGGACACTATAAAACTCTTAAAGGAAAACATAGGAACTCTTTGACATAAATCACAGCAAGATCTTTTTTGATACACCTCCTAGAGTAATGGAAATAAAAACAAAAAAAAACAAATGGGACCTAATGAAACTTAAAAGTTTTTGCACAGCAAAGGAAACCATAAACAAAATGAAAAGACAACCCTCAGAATGGGAGAAAATATTTGCAAACAAATCAAAGGACAAAAGATTAATCTCCAAAATATACAAACAGCTCAATATTAAAGAAACAAACAACCCAATCCAAAAATGGGCAGAAGACCTAAATAGACATTTCTCCAAAGAAGACATACAGATGGCCAAGAAACACATGAAAAGCTGCTCAACATTATTAATTATTAGAGAAATTCAAATCAAAACTACAATGAGTTATTACCTCACACCAGTTAGAATTGGCATCATCAGAAAATCTACAAACAATAAATGTTGGAGAGGGTGTGGAGAAAAGGGAACCGTCTTGCACTGTTGGTGGGAATATAAGTTGATACAGCCACTATGGAAAACAGTATGGAGGTTCCTTAAAAAACTAAAAATAGAATTACCATATGATCCAGCAATCCCACTACTGGGCATATACCCAGAGAAAACCATAATTCAAAAGGACGCATGCACCCCAATGTTCATTGTGGCACCATTTATAATATCCAGGTCATGGAAGCAACCTAAATGCACATCAACAGATGAATGGATAAAGAAGTTGTGGTGCATATATACAATGGAATATTTATCAGTCATAAAAAGCAACGAAATTGGGTCATTTGTTGAGACGTGAATGGATCTAGAGACTGTCATACATAGTGAATTAAGTCAGAAAGAGTAAAACTAATATCCTATATTAATGCATATATGTGGAACTTAGAAAAATTGTACAGATGAACTGGTTTGCAGGGCAGAAATTGAGACACAGATGTAGAGAACAAACGTATGGACACCAAGGGGAAAAGTGGCTGGGGGGTGGGGATGGTGGTGTGATGAATTGGGCAATTGGGATTGACATGTATACACTGATGTGTATAAAACTGATGACTAATAAGGATCTGCTGTATAAAAAAATAAATTAAATAAAATTCAATAATTTTTAAAAACAAGTAAATAAATTAAAAGAAAAATACAGAAGCAGACTCACAGACTTAGAGAATGAAGTTATGTTTACCAGGGGGAAGGGTTGGGGGGAGGGATAGATTGGGAGTTTGTGGATGACACATACACACTGCTGTATTTAAAATAGATAACCAACAAGGATCCACTGTATAACAGAGGGAACTCTCCTCTGTAATAACGATATTCTGTAATAACCTAAATTGGAAAAGAACTTGAAAAATAATAGATACATGTATATAATTAAATGAATCACTTTGCTGTACACTTGAAACTAATACAACATTTTTAATCAACTACACTACAATATAAAACAAAAATTAAAAAAAAAAATGTCTGCCTGTGTTTTTTTAGTAATTCCCTAACCCTACACACACACCCAATGAAATTATGCTATGTGACATAACCTGTGTTTTAAATCTAACTATACTAAATGTACCACTATCCAAATTTGGTGAACATGGATTTAGCATTTCTGTGTGATATGATAAGAGATGAAAAAATAATCAGAATCTTAAGCCTATTTATAGACTCTTTTATCTGTTTTCTCGTTAATTGATTACAGCATTGATCTTTATTATTTCCACTCTCTAGTTTTCCTTAGGATTCCATAATAGTTCATTTTCTAACTTTGTGAGATGAACACCTCATTTATGAATTTTCTGTCTCTTGTTATATCTTTTGGCATCTTTTTCTTGTCCTATTGTTATTGCACTTCACTCTTTTTACTCTTTAAAGTTATCTTTGATTTTTAGAAGCCAAGTCTATATTCATCCTGATAATTTTTTAAAACAGTTTTATTGAGATATAATTTATACCCTATAATTTACCAATTTAAGATATACAGTTCAATTACTTTTTATAAGTTCACAGAGTGGTTGCATCCTACACTGAATCCTCAGTGTAACATTACTTTTCCCATGTTTTGCAACATTTTTACCAAAGTATTTTTGCTCTGGTTTCTGATTACTCATTCTTAAAATGGTGATGGATTTATTTAGATAATGTTGAGGGAGGTCACTGAGAGGACCTGCAAGCTGGACCAGGCAATCTGACGCTCCTCATTCCCTGCACCCTCCCCCACTGTTGTGGCTGCCCAAGAGAAGTCTCATATATGCATTCTCTTGTTTATTAGACCTGTCACCTATCAATCTGGGGTGGTCTATCTCTTTCTTTAGTCTCTCCTTGCTCTCTGTATACAGATGTCAGCTTCAGATTTTAACCAGAGGACTCCTGAGGTTGGAAACCAACAAATACAGTGTTCCAATAAACAGGGTGCCTGAATTATCCTTGCTCTTGGACCCTCTATTCGTTTGTGTACTAGCCAAATACGTTTTTCAGACAAACATTGGAATGGCAGGTTTACATGCTAAGCTGTCAACACTGTCTCATTGTTTAGAAAATATTCATCTATGTTGAGATAAAAGGTATCCAAATTGGAAGAGAAGAGGTACAATTGTCATTCTATGCAAATGACATAATATTATATGTAGAAAACTCTAAAGACTCTACACAAAAACTACTAGAACTGATAAATTCAGCAAGATAGGATACAAGGTTAGCATACAGAAATCTGTTGCATTTCTTTACAATAACAATGAAATATCAGAAAGGGAAAGTAAAAAAACAATCTCCTTAAAAATCACATAAAAAGATACCTAGGTGTAAACCTGACCAAGGAGGTGAAAGACTTATATGTTGAGAACTATAAAACATTGATAAAGGAAATTGAAGATGATTCAAAGAAATGGAAAGGTATCCCTTGTTCCTGGATTGGAAGTGTTAGTATTTTTAAAATAGCCATGTTTCCCAAAGCATTCTACAGATTTAATGCAATTCCTATCAAATTACACATGACATTTTTCACAGAACTAGAGCAAATAATCCTAAAATTTATATGGAACCATGAAAGACCAAGAATTGTTAAAGCAATCCTAAGGAAAAATAATATAGCTGGAGGCATAACCATCCCAGAATTCAGATGATACTGCAACGTTACAGTAACCAAAATAGCATGGTATTGACACAAAAACAGACATATGGATCAATGAAACAGAAGAGTGAGACCAGAAATAACCCCCCATACCTACAGTCAATCTTTCACAAAGGAGGCAAGAATACACAATGAAGAAAAGAGAGTTTCTTCAGCAAATGGTGTTGGGAAAGCTGGACAGCCACATGTAAATCAATAAATTTAGAACACACCTTCACACCATACACAAAAATAAGCTCAAAATAGATTAAGGCCTTAAATATAAGACATAGCACCATAAAACTCTTAGAAGAGACCACAGGCAAAACATTCTATGACATAAATCATACCTTTGTTTTTTTAGGCAATAGAAATAAAAGCAAAAATAAACAAATGGAACCTAATCAAACTTATAAGCTTTTGCATAGCAAAGGAAACCATAAACAAAATGAAAAGACAACCTACAGACAGGGAGATGATATTTGCAAATGATGTGACTGACAAAGGCTTAATTTCCAAAATATACAAACAGCTCATACAACTCAATAACAACAACAACAACAAAAACCCAATTAAAAAAATGGGCAGAAGACCTAAATAGACATTTCTCCAAAGAAGATGTACAGGTGGCCAACAGACACATGAAAATATGCTCAACATCTCTAATTATTACAGTACAAATCAAAACTACAGTGAGGTACCACATCACACCAGTTAGAATGATCATCATTGAAAAGTCTACAAGTAACAAATGCTGGAGAGGGTGTGGAGAAATGGGAACCCTCCCACACTGTTGGTGGGAATGTAGATTGGTGTGGTCACTATGGAAAACAGTATGGATGTTCCTCAAAAACTAAAAATAGAATTTTCATATGATCGATCAATCCCATTCCTGGGCATATATCCAGACAAAAATATAATTCAAAAAGATACATGCATCCCATTGTTCATAGCAGCACTATTTACAATAGCCAAGACATGGAATCAACCTAAATGTCCATCAACAGATGAATGGATAAAGGTGTGGTATATATACACAATGGAATACTACTCAGCCATAAAAATGAATGAAATAATGTCACTTGCAGCAACGTGGATGGACCTAGAGATTATCATACTAAGTGAAGTAAGTCAGAAAGAGAAAGACAAATACCATATGGTATCACTTATATGTGTAATCTTAAATATGACGCAAATGAACTTATTTATGAAACAGAAACAGACTCACAGACATAGAAAACAAACTTATGGTTATCAAAAGGAACAGGCAGTGGGGGAGGGATAAATTAGGAGTTTGGGATTATCAGATACAAACAATTATATATAAAATCAATAAGTTCCTACTGTATAGCACAGGGAAGTATATTCAATATCATCTAATAAACCATAATATGAATAAAAGAATATGACTTCCCTGGTTGTCCAGTGGTTAAGAATCTGCCTTCCAATGCAGTGGATGTGGGTTCAATCCTTGGTCGGGGAACTAAGATCCCACATGTCGTGGGGCAACTAAGCCCACACACTGCAACTACTGGGCCCAAGTGCTCTGGAGCCCACACAACACAACTAGAGAGAAGCCCGCACGGTGCAACTAAGACCTGATGCAGCCAAAAATAAGTAAGTAAGTAAATAAATAAATAAAATATTGTAAAAAAAAGAATTTGAAAAAGAATACATACATACATACATATGTATATACATATGTAACTGAATCACTGCTGTACACTAGAAACTAACACAACATTGTAAATCAACTATATTATAATTTTAGAAAAAAAGAAAATATTCATTTAACAACACATCTACTGGACTGCTGTAAGATCTGCAACTTATCCTGCTTGGTTCTAGTATGCAAAATCTACAGCCCCAGCTAGCATACACTGCTACTGGATATTTCCTGTGTGACACCATTTGAGATAAGTCTGGTATCCTATCCTGTGAATTGGGATAGATCACAAAGGAAATCCTTTTCCCAGACTTGTTTACTTCTCCTTGAGTCCCATCCTGATTTGGGAAGATGGTAAATATAGGTGTTACTTGCCATAATGACTTTATAAGATTTAGGGTGACTTGCCATCTTGGTTTGCCCAGGGCTTTCAGTGCTAAAACTGGGACAGTCCTAGACACACCAGGACAAATTGGTCACCCTAAGAGTAATTAGCACAAGGAAATGATCCAAGAAGAGGGGCAGATCTTCCATTAGCACATTCCATGCAGAAGGGAGAGCTTCTGCCATTGTCACTCTGCTCTCAGAGAAGGTTACCTTCTGGCACCACAGGGTGGCCTTTACAGCTATTGCTGTACCTGCGGAGTGGGAGGAGGGGAGTGGGAAATGTCATACTTCCTATGCAGCCTATCTCCTGTCTCAAAGAGGCCATCAAAACACATCTTCTGGCAAAGAAGAAATATGCAAAGGTGGTGCCCCCAGTTCCCAGGTCTTTTCTGAGGCCCTCTTCTTCAGGTATGGAGCCAGACAGCCTGGGCTGGAATCTTTGACTTGCTACTTGGTGATAAAACGGAGGACAAATTGCTAAAGCTCTCTACACATCAGTTTCTTCACCTGCAAATGGGAATAATAATAGCTCCTACTTTAAAGCAATTAGAATAGTGCCTGGCATATAGTAAAAGTACTCAATACATGTTAACTATCAGTAGTTATTTTTTCTGCTTAAATCAGATGTGTAGAGCTACTTGATTTGGCTTTCCATTCATCCTTTGATCCCAAGGTCCTTGTACCTTGATTCTTAACTCAATGAAGACTCATTAAAGTTTAGAACTTTTATTTGGATGAGCATAGCACTTCATGGTTGTGACTCATCCTGAATTTTATCTGTATCTTAAAAACTCTTTTAGGTTCTCAAGCTTTCTTATTTCTTTGCTGTGGTTGTTGGTCAAGGGCCACAGAAATCCTTTCTGTGATGGACTCTTCTCTGAACCTTGCCTTTTCAAACCTTCTGCTTTCCATGGGTCTTGGGTAATCTATGCTACTTTGACATCAGTATCTTTTTCTAGCACCTTTGTCTAAGATTCCATTTTCTCTAAAATTCATATGCTTGTCTGACAACTTTGTCTGTAGCAGAGAACAAACTGAAAAAAAAAAAGGCTAGGGTAAGAAACTTCTACATCTGAAAAGTGCCTGAAATAAACCAAACCAAAAGCCCACCAAAAGTCTTTACACTCAAACTCTTCCTACACTAAGTACAATCTGCCCTGACCCCAGAACTGGATTATTACCCAGACCAATTTCTGCTTGCTCCACATGAGATGTTTCCAACAAGATCTGAAGCTTCACTCTTAGTTTCAGTGTCCTGAATCTCTGGCTTTCAGAATGGATTTGTTTTCCTTTTAATTCTAAATGATTACTACAGGCAGAGATCAAAATCTTCTCCAATTCAGAGACTTTGCCCTCCTTGTGGGATTTTTGCTCTCAAAAAGGGCAGTTTCAGTTTGAGGATCCCATTGTGAGCATGCCATTTCCCTGGCACGTATTCTCACTATGTTCTATTGATCGATACCAGATGTTAGTCATCTCCAAAGAGGGAGAGAAGAATTTGGATCCTGAATCTCTGAGTCACATATCCTGTCCTTCCAGTTCTGCAGCACTGAAACCTGAAGATGTTAGTTTTAACTGCTTTTCCAGAGACAGGTAGGGTTAGGGTTTTCCTCTCCTGACAAGCCCTTTGATTTTCTGAAGATCATTTGACTAGAAGAAATATTAGGAAAAATTACCTTTTCTTACTGTCAAGATTTTTGGCCTCAAATTCTTATCTTTTATCTCTCCTGAAGGGGCTCTTTTGCCAGGTTAGAAGTAGGTCATGGCCTCTACTAATTCATACTGAGGCAAGGACTTTCAAACTTCATTGTTACTCCTACTGATAACTTCCTTCCCTAACCACAAAGGCACAACATTCTTAGTATTGACTCAGATCAGTACTTGACTACACCCTAGAGTGTGTTTCCCAAAACGTGTTCTGAGGGACATTAATCCTAAGAGATGTCTATTAAAAAGTGTTTCATAATGGCATGTTTAAGAGATGTAGCATGCTATAGTCCTCTTAAAAAACTAAAACTAGTGTATCTTGTGGAACTAGTGTTTCACATAAGATAATTTGGGAAATGTTGACATAAGCAAATTAATATATACACATAAATTGTAGCCTTTAAAAAAACATGTAACCTATATATTTTTGGGATGAGAAGGTGTTCAAAGTTGAGAAAAAATGTTATAAAATAGTATGTATGTTCTGATCTCATTTTACAGAAAAAAAAGAAAGGAAGAAAGAAAAAGTTTTCAGATGTATTAAAAAAAGCTTGAAATATATCAACATGTTACTATTGCTTGTCTTTGAATGAGTCTAGTATTCATTATTTGCATTTTTTTCTTTTGCTAAGCTATATCTTCTAATTTTCTAAAGTGAATGCATGTTATCTGAATGTAATGAAATGATATTACATTTTTCAAAAGGATGCTTTGTTTAGTTGCAATAGCTTTGTTTTCATTTCACTTTTAGGTTTAAGCTAAATTATTATCTTTCCTCCAAATTTTGCTCAACGCTGACAAATTTGAATTCTTGGAAATAAGAAGTAGCCTTCGCAGTCCACACTTTTCTTTGATGCCTTCGGGCACGAACTCTATCAGGTTTTACTACTTCTCCCTATTTTTAACAGAGTATTAGGGATTATATCAATATATTAGGGCCTTTGCTACACTCTAAGGAGGATTCCTCATAGGAATTAGAGCCTCCAAGCCTGACATTTTTTGTCCTAACTTTATTACATTTAGATCATAACCCCCAAAGGAGATGGAGATTGCCAGGATTCACATGAAGACATTCTTCATTTGATTCCACAATGGAGGACAAACATCAATTTTTACCCACAGTAAAACTTTGTAGAAAGTTATATTTTGAAGATTTATCAAGGCAAAATATTCAGCCCAAACCTTGAGTTCTGTGCCAAATTCTCTCATTTACATAAGGAATAGATTTTTGAATAGAAAGCAAAGATGAATTCTCGTAACCGTTTGTTAATAAAGCTTGTGGGTTGGATGATCACTTCTCTCATCACCTAGTGAATAAACCAATATTTGATTTTCTGCTCCCCATATTACACTATTGAAAGGTGAACAGGGCCCATGACTGTCAGGCTGATAAAGGGAGGGTCACTGACAGCAGAGTTACCAAATCTTTTTTGAGAACATCCTTGCTCTCCTTACTACCCTGGCATTTTTTGTGGTCTGTATCCTAGTTTCCAAAGGAGAAGCAAGGCAGATGAATTTAGATTCTATATGAGGTCCTGTACTTTCAAGATTGTCTTTACCACAGCTTTATGTGTTTAATTAGCTTTCATTTTAGCAAATATTTTTTACTGTGCTGTCTAGTGATTAACCCCATTAATTGTCTTTTTGCTGTTTTAAGTAAAACAACTTATTAGAGATTTTTATTATTACCCTATAAATTCCTCAGACTTGCATTCCGTGGCATTAGCTATGCAGTCTATATTTTGTGAGCTCTTTTAATTGCTTGTCTGAAGTGCGGACTTATTTTGAGAGAAGGTCACAGTAGATTTCATTAATCCAATGTTACTTTTAGAATCTCTTGGCTTTCATTTGTATCCAAATTTCCATTAGTTTTCCTTAATTATTTCATCAAATGAGTTGTGTTTTCCATTTTGTAAGGAGTCTTTCCTTTTTTATAAGCTCAGCCCCACTGACATAGTTTCATTTACATTACTTTTTTTAAACATCTTTATTGGAGTATAATTGCTTTACAATGGTGTGTTAGTTTCTGCTGATCGACAGATGAATTGATAAAGAAGATGTGGCACATATATACAATGGAATATTACTCAGCCATAAAAGGAAATGAAATTAAGTTATTTGTAGCAAGATGGATGGACCTAGAGACTGTCATACAGAGTGAAGTAAGTCAGAAAGAGAAAAACAAATACCGTATGCTAACACATATATATGCTAACTATATAGATTCCATAATATATGGAATCTATATTACTTTTTTTATGGGCCATCAGTAGATGATTTCATAACCAGCTAAGGATGGGAGGAGAGAGACAGTGATTATTCAATATATATATTATCCAGGCTGTTGACTTCCTTTCTTTCTATTCCTTAACTATTGGACATTTTATTCATCTTTCATTTTTTATCTGAAAAAGGATGGGGTCTTGGAGATCAAGTGAAATGTCAAGTAGTTGACATTTTAGGTTAAAATAAACATTTTAGATTCTTTGTGGAATGTATGCTATACTTGTTTCAAAATAACATAATTAATACAAATTTAATTTGATACAATGTATTGAAAATCTGTTTTATATATTGAGGTAAAAAATGCATGGGTTCTGGACTTCCCCGGTGGTGCAGTGGTTAAGAATCTGCCTGCCAATGCAGGGGACATGGGTTCGATCCCTGGTCTGAGACGATTTCACATGCTGCAGAGCAACTAAGCCTGTGTGCCACAAGTACTGAGCCTGTGCTCTAGAGCCCGTGAGCCACAATTACTGAGCCCACATGCCACAATTACTGAGCCCACATGCTGCAACTAGTGAAGCCTGCGTGCCTTGAGCCTGTGCTCTACACCAAGAGAAGCCACTGCAATGAGAAACCCATGCACCTCAACAAAGAGTAGCCCGCACTTGCTACAACTAGAGAAAGCCCATGTGCAGCACTGAAGACCCAACACAGCCAAAAATAAATAAAATTTTTAAAAATACATAGGTTCTTTTTTCAGGGCTTTACAATATAGTGAGGAGTTAGCTTCTTACAAAGATCTGTTGTGTTTTGAATATTTTAGAATAACAGGATGGTAACACTTACTACTGTAGTAGTAAATAATCTTAATTATTTATTTAGGCCCCTGTCTGTAGCCTTCCTAAAGTTCTCTGAATATTACTCTAGTTTAAACAAAAACTAGAACTATGTGCATTGGCAAGGTCTTGGGTAGAGTAGCTGCCACTTTAAAAAGATGTCCTGGTACAAGAAATGCTCAGAGAAGAGCCAAATCAACCAACGTTAGTTATTTCCACATGTGGACTGATGAAATGTGATGACTTGGGGGAAAAATGATTGCTGTTTATACACTCACTGGTTGTACTCCAAATTGGTTACAAACTGGCACACCAAATACATATGATTTGCATATAAACAAGCACACCAAATTTTAGAATATTGATGTTTGCAAATCTTAAAACTTGATATAGGTCACTGTAGGACAAATAATAGCAAGTGCTACTTTTCACAATTGTTATAGGAATCATTCAGGCTGAGAGAATAAATGTGCCTTTTGAGGCTGATATCATGTAGGGAAGCTATGTTGATCAATAAAACATCCCTTATTCCTACTGCTAGTGTCAGGAGGTGGTACTGAATAAATATTTTTAGTTAGGTCTCATATAGAGTTGCTATATATAAATGAGTTGAAAGGCACCCTTGGAAAAGTGTTCTCGAATGCCTTAGCATATATCATACATGTTTAAATATATAATTCAAAAAGACCAATTTAATTTGTCCTTTGTATACTATACACTCAGAACTAGCCAAGAAAAATGTTATTTTACCAAATGCCTACTAACCAATAACTGTTATGTTTTACAATTTATGATACTGCCTGATTATCTAATAGAAGAATTACTTTTTCCCTAAGCACTTTCAAGGCAATTCAAAGTGTTATGCTTGATCAGTGGGTAATAATGTTTCCCCACTAAGCTTATAATAACAGCAATGCCAGATATGCTCCTCTTGTTTTAACAGTACAATTCTGATAATACTTGCTGAATGAATGAAAGAAGGAAGGAACTTAAGAACATAATTGTGGTCAGCATCTTTGCCCTTTTCTGCTCTGAGCTCATTGAGATTAATGGACTAATCACCATGTGTGTAACTGTGTATTAATGAACCATGCATAAAGTCTTTCATTCCTAATGACACACATGTGACTTTTTAAAAACTAAGCTCTTACTAGGAATGAATAAACAATAAAGTATAGCTTATAGGTGGTATTAAGTCAGCACTGAAGTTAATTCCAAGGAATGTTGAGATGTGTGCAAATAAGTTTTAGGATTTTCCTGGGAATTCAACACAATGTCAGGATAATAAATTTTCACTAATACATATCCAACCCACCATGTTCTTTTTTGTGCAATGCTTTTCCAGAGAGACATTGTGATAATTAAATGAGAGAGTACATGTAAAGGATTTAGGACAATGCATGGGACTAATTGAATATTCAATAAATGTTTGTCATTGTTATTATCATTACTGTTATCATTATTGTAATATTATTGCAAAACCTTAAAGTTGCCACCTAATAGCCATGGAGAGAGTTGATCTCCTTATAAACCTGAGAATGCTAACGGGATCTTTAGTTCCTGGTCTGAAAGAAACTTCATCCTTAATTTCCCCAAATGATTGAAACACAGTTATTTGCAGAGTTTGTCATCAGTTTGCAAAAATTTATATCTGCAGCTAGGTAAATTCCAAGACTAGTTAAATTCATAGCCCTGTTCTGTAAGGTTGGAGAATGGGGTCACATAAAGCCATGAAGGGTTTACCCAGATCTGTGTGGGCAAGAATCTTCCACTATGATTTGTATGTAATACTGCCACAAGAGTTTGTCCCAAGTGCCTGTCTCTTCTTATGAGTGTGCAGCCACAGATCTAGTTCTATCACATTTTTTAGACCTTCTGACCCTTGCCTGTTATCCACCTGGCCTCCAACAAGGGTTGTAATTTCCATTCAGACACTGAAGGGCTACCTTCTGATGAGCAACTATGGAGGCATATTCTAGCAACACTTAAAACTGTGTATTACTTTGGACAACTGTTTCTGGTACATTCTGGAGTGGGAATGGGATCAACCTTAAAAAATATTTTTCTTGCATGATGTTGTGTTGTTAATGTGAAAGCTTTTGTTTAAAAACTTCCCTTATTTCCATACTTTCAAATTCACCAAATTAAGTAATTGGCAGTTGGTTCCCTAATCATTGATGCATGTTATTTACGTCTTATGGTTTTCTTTCTTTAGTTAAATAAATAAAGTATATCAAGATTAGTAAATTACTCTAAACATTTAAGAATTCAGAATTATGCAACATAACCCCTTAATTTTATTTGCCTTTCATTTTGCTTCTCTTCAGGTAGTAAAAATATGTTCTTGGAGGGACAAATACATTTTTTAAAGCTTTTAAAGAAATCTATTGCATATGTATTTTGTTAGTGTCTTGCAGATTTCTTTTGAATATTTTCACATCAGTCATTTAATGGATTCTCAGCAGGTAGAAGAGTAATAGTAGTAGTTTGAAAGAGAGGAAGAAAGACCATGGTTACTTAGTATCAAATTAAAAGGTTTTCGTGTTTTGTTTCTACTGTTTCCACTTTATGGAAGATATGGTTTACATACAGTATAAGCAATATATATTAGTATATAAAAATCATATATATACTAATTATATTATATTATACTAATTATATTAGTATATGTACAATTTATATGCTAATATGTATTGTCTAAATATATTGCCTGAAGTACAAAATTAAATATCTGATTTAATGAATCATCTAGCATAGACACTATATGTAAGTATAACACACTTATGAATGACTGATTTAATGATCAACGTTGTCAATAAATAATGCCACTTCCAAACTTTGGCCACCCTTCCCAGGTTTCAGAAACATGCACAAGGTAGTTAGGGTTAATGATTGATAAAACTGTGATTAAGGGAACATTGACACCCAAACTGTCATGCCTCTCCTTACACCCATCATTCTTAGAATATGATCCTTTAGCATAGATCTTTGGTAGCCTTGCCAGTAGCTATTACAACAGTCTCATTTCCTTTTGTTCTCCCCCCCATTTACTGTGCTTCTGCCATACAGACTTTCTTTTAGTTTTTGCTAACTTCATTCCAGAATCCAAAGACTTTACATTTGCTCTCCCCTCTGTCTGGAATGCTCTCCCTCAGATATTGCGGGCCTCTCTCCTTTACATAATTCATGTCCCCTGCTCAAATGTTACCTCCTCAGAGAAGTCTCCCTTCGTGACCCCATCTAAAAGAATCTGGCTTTCTTCCCCTACTCTTATTCTGTTATTTACCCCTTACATTGCTTTATTTTTTCAAATCGTTATCATTACCTATAATTATATTATGTATTTGCTTATTTATTGTCTGTCTCCTCCACTAGAATGCAAATTCCATGAGGACGGGACCTTTTCTGAATTTTTCATTGTTGTATTCCCAGCACCAAGAATAGGGTCTGCCCTGTAGTGGGTCTCAAGAAACATTTATTACATTAATGAATGCACATATGAATTTATAGATTGATTACTCTGAAGCTTTGTGTTATAGAGTTCTGCTTTTTCCATTAGTCCATGTGACTGTATAAGTGTCACCATTTCCATTTTATTAAAAGGGAACCTGGGGAGCAGAAGGTTTCAGTCTACAGTCATATAGTTCGCAAATGGTAGAGCTGGGATTCAAGACTAAGATTGTTTCATTTGCTTTGATTTGTTTAATTCAAAATAAAACATTATTTCTGTTCAGAAAAAAAGAAGAAAGGGCTCTGCTTTCTGCAGGGATGCTTGCTTTTATAAAACCTACATCTTGGCCATTGGCATCTAGCCTCAAGTTGTTAATTAAATTGCCAGTCAAGTTTATAGAATTGTTTTCAAATATGCAATTATAAAAAACAGTGACAGAAACAATTTTTAAAAATCTAGTTCATTGAATTAGGGTTTGTTATAAAATCTCTCTTGTTCTTTCTTTTTTGGGGGGCTAGAAAAAATTAGTAATTTTAAAAGACAGTTTCTCCTTGAAGATTATTTCTCATAGATCTATTTCCCCATAATAACATTCTACTTTATACTTTTTAAAAATTGTAGTATAATTGCTTTGTAATGTTGTGTTAGTTTCTGCTGCACAGTGAAGAGAATCAACCATATGCATACACACATCCCCTCCCCCTTGGACCTCCCTCCCCAACCCATCCCACCCAACTAGGCCATCACAGAGCACTGAGCTGAGCTCCCTGTGCTATACAGCAGGTTCCCACTAGCTATCTATTTTACACATGGTAGTATATTTTTGTCAAATCCAATCTCCCAATTCATCCCACCCTCCCTTTCCTTCCCTGTGTCCACACGTCTGTTCTCTATGTCTGCCTTTCTATTCCTGTCCTGCAGATAGGTTCATCTGTACCATTTTTTTGTGTGTGTCTTTTTTTAAAACATTTTTATTGGAGTATAATTGCTTTACAATGTTGTGTTAGTTTCTGCTGTATAACAAAGTGAATCAGCTATACGTATACATATATCCCCAATCCCTTCCCTCTTGCATCTCTCTCCCTCCCACCCTCCCTATCCCACCCCTCTAGGTGATCACAAAGCACCAAGCTGATCTCTCTGTGCTTTGCAGCTGTTTCCCAGTAGCTATCTATTTTACATTTGGTAGTGTATATATGTCAATGCCACTCTCTCACTTCGACCCAGCTTACCCTTCCCACTCCCTGTGTCCTCATGTCCATGCTCTACATCTGCATCTTTATTCCTGTCCTGCCCCTAGGTTATTCAGACCATTGAAAAAAAAATTTTAGATTCCATATATATGTGTTAGCATATGGTATTTGTTTTTCTCTTTCTGACTTACTTCACACTGTATGACAGACTCAATATCCATAGACATCTCTAAAAATGACCCAATTTCATTTCTTTATATGGCTGAGTAATATTCCATTATATATAGGTACCACATCTTCTTTATCCATTCATCTATAGAGGGTCATTTAGGTTGTTTCCATGTCCTGGCTGTTGTAAATAGTGCTGCAGTGAACGTGGGGGTACATGTGTTCTTTGGAATTATGGTTTTCTCAGGGTATATGCCCAGTAGTGGGATTGCTGGGTCATATGGAAGTTCTATTTTTAGTTTTGTAAGGAACCTCTATACTGTTCTCCATAGTGGCTGTATCAATTTACATTCCCACCAACAGTGCAAGAGGATTCGCTTTTCTTCCCACCCTCTCCAGCATTTGTTGTTTGTAGATTTTCTGATGATGGCCATTCTGACCGGTGTGAAGTGATGTCTCATTGTAGTTTTGATTTGCATATCTCTGATAATTAGTGACGTTGAGTATTTTTTTCATGTTCCTCTTGGCCACCATATATCTTCTTTGGAGAAATGTCTATTTAAGTCTTCTGTCCATTTTTGGATTGGGTTGTTTGTTTTTTTTGATATTGAGCTGCATGAGCTGTTTGTATATTTTGGAGATTAATCCTTTGTCTGTCTCTTCATTTGCAAATATTTTCTCCCATTCTGTGGGCTGTCTTTTTGTCTTGTTTATGGTTTCCTTTGCTGTGGAAAAGCTTTTTAAGTTTCATTAGGTCCCAATTGCTTATTTTTGTTTGTATTTTCATTACTCTAGGAGGGGGGCCATAAAAGATCTTGCTGTGATTTATGTCAAAGGGTTTTTTTCTCCTATGTTTTCCTCTAAGAGTTCTGTAGTGTTTGGTCTTACATTTAGGTCTTTAATCCATTTGGAGTATATTTTTGTGTATGGTGTTAGGTAGTGTTCTAATTTCATTCCTTTACATGTAGCTGTCTAGTTTTGCCAGCACCACTTATTGAAGAGGCTGTATTGTCTCCATTGTATAGTTTTGCCTCCTTTGTCATAGATTAGGTGACAGTAGGTGTATGGGTTTATCTCTGGGCTTTCTATCCTATACCACTGATCTGTATTTCTGTTTTTGTACCAGTACCATACTGTCTTGCTTACTGTAGCTTTGTAGTGTAGTTTGAGATCAGGGAGCCTGATTCCTCCAGCTCCATTTTTCTTTCTCAAGATTGCTTTGACTACTCAGGGTCTTTTGTGTTTCCAAATAAATTGTATAATTTTTGTTCTAATTCTGTGAATATAGCCATTGGTAATTTGATAGGGATTGCGTTGAAACTGTAGATTGCTTTGAGCAATATAGTCATTTTCAAAATATTGATTCTTCCAATCCAGGAGCATGGTATATCTCTCCATCTGTTTCTGTCTTCTTTGATTTCTTTCATCAGTGTTTTATAGCTTTCTGAGTGCAGATCTTTAGCCTCCTTAGGTAGGTTTATTCCTAGGTATTTTATTCTTTTTGTTGCAGTGGTAAATTGGAGTGTTTCCTTAATTTCTCCTTCTGATATTTCATTGTTAGTGTATAGGAATGTAAGAGATTTCTGTGCATCAATTTTGTATCCTGCAACCTTACCAAATTCATTGATTAGTTTTAGTAGTTTTCTGGTGACATATTTAGGAGTTTTTATGTATAATATCATGTCATCTGCAAACAGTGACAGTTTGACTTCTTCTTTTCCAACTTGTATTCCTTTTATTTCTTTTTCTTCTCTGATTGCCATGGCTAGGACTTCCAATATTATGTTGAATAAAAGTGGTGAGAGTGGGCATCCTTGTCTTGTTCCTGATTTTAGAGGAAAAGATTTCAGTTTTTCACCATTGATAATGATGCTTGCTGTGGGTTTTTCCTATATGGCCTTTACTATGTTGAGGTATGTTCCCTCTATGCCCACTTTCTGGAGAGTTTCTATCATAAATGGGTGTTGAATTTTGTCAAAAGATTTTTCTACATCTAGTGAGATGATCATATGGTTTTTATTTTAATTTGTTAATAAAGTGTATCACATTGATTGTTTTGCATATATTGAAGAATCCTTGCATTCCTTGTGCAAATTCCACTGATCATGGTGTATGATCTTTTTAATGTGTTGTTAGATTCCATTTGCTAGTATTCTGTTGAGGATTTTTGCCTCTATGTTCATCAGTGATATTAGTCTGTAATTTTCTTTTTTGTGATATCTTTGTCTGGTTTTGGTATCAGGGTGATGGTGGTCTCATAGAACGAGTTTGGGAATGTTTCTCCCTCTGCAATTTTTTGGAAGAGTTTGAGAAGGATAGGTGTTAACTCTTCTCTAAATGTTTGATAGAATTCGCCTGTGAAGCCATCTGGTCCTGGACTTTTATTTGTTGGAGTAGTTTTAATTACAGTTTCAATTTCATTACCTGTGATTGGTCTGTTTATATTTTCTAATTATTCCTGGTTCAGTCTTGGAACGTTGTACCTTTCCAAGAGTTTGTCCATTTCTTCCAGTTTGTCAATTTCTTCCAGGTTGTAATTTTATTGGCATACAGTTGCTTGTAGTAGTCTCTTATGATCCTTTGTATTTCTGTGGTGTCAGTTGTAATCTCTCCTTTTTCATTTCTAATTTTATTGATTTGAGTCCTCTCTCTTTTTTTCTTGATGAGTCTGGCTAAAGGTTTATTAATTTTGTTTATCTTCTCAAAGAACCAACTTTTTATTTTTACTGATCTTTGCTACTTTTTTCTTAGTTTCTATTTCATTTATTTTTGCTCTGATCTTTATGATTTCTTTCCTTTACTAACTTTGTGTTTTCTTTGTTCTTCTTTTTCTAGTTGCTTTAAGTGTGAGGTTAGATTGTTTATTTGAGATTTTTCTTCTTTCCTGGGGTTAGCTTGAATTTCTATAAACTTACCTCTTAAACCTTCTTTTGCTGCGGCCCATAGGTTTTGGCTTGTTGGGTTTTTTGTTTGTTTGTTTGTTTTGCTTTTTGTGGTACGGGGGCCTCTCTCTGTTGTGGCCTCTCCTCTTTTGGAGCACAGGCTCTGGACGCACAGGCTCAGCAGCCATGGCTCATGGGCCCAGCCATTCTGCGGCATGTGGGATCCTCCCGGACCGGGGCACGAACCCACGTCCCCTGCATTGGCAGGTGGACTCTCAACCACTGCACCACCAGAGAAGCCTGAGCTTGTTGTGTTTTTGTTGTCATTTGTTTCTATGTATTTTTAAATTTCTTCTGTGATTTCTTCAGTGATCTCTTGGTTATTTAGCAGCACACTGTTTAACTTCCATGTGTTTGTGCTTTTTACAGTTTTTTGCCTGCAATTGATTTCTAATCTCATAGTGTTGTGGTCCAAAGAGATGCTTGATATGATTTTGATGAGCCTGAAATTTTCCAAGGTTTGATTTGTGACCCAAGATATGATCTATTCTGGAGAACGTTCCATGTCCACTTGAGAAAAAAGTGTATTCTTCCACTTTTGGGTGGAATGACCTATAGATATCAATTAAGTCTATCTGGTCTATTGTTCATTTAAAGTTGCGTTTCCTTATTTATTTTCTGTCTGGATGATCTGTCTATTGGTGTAAGTGTGGTGTTATTATGTTACTGTAGATTTCCCCTTTTATGGCTGCTGGCATTTGCCTTTTGTATTGAGGTGCTCCTATATTGGGTACATAAATATTTATAATTGTTATGTTTTATTCTTGTATTGATCCCTTGATCTTTATGTAGTGTCCTTCCTTATGTCTTGTAACAGGCTTTATTTTAAAGTCTATTTTATCTATTATGAGTATTGCTACTCCAGCTTTCTTTTGATTTCCATTTGCATGGAATATCTTTTTCTAACCCCTCACTTTAAGTCTGTATGTGTTCCTAGGTCTGAAGAGGGATTCTTGTAGACAGCATATATGCAGGTCTTGTTTTTGTATCCATTCACCCAGTCTGTGTCTTTTGGTTGGAGCATTTAATCCCTTTACACTGAAGGTGATTATTGATATGTATGTACCTATTACCATTTTTTAAATTGATTTGGGTTTGTATTTGTGTGTCTTTTTCTTCTCTTGTGTTTCCCGCTTAGAAAAGTTCCTTTAGCATTTGTTGTAAAGCTGTTTTGGTGGTTCTGAATTCTCGAAGCTTTTGCTTGTCTTTAAAGCTTTTGATTTCTCCATTGAATCTGAATGAGATCCTTGCTGTGTAGAGTAATATTGGTTGTAGGTTTTTCCCTTTTATCACTTTAAATATATCCTGCCACTCCCTTCTGACCTGCAGAGGTTCTGCTGAACAATCAGCTGATAACTTTATGGGGATTTCCTTTTATGTTAGTTGTTGATTTTCCCTTGATGCTTTTAACATTTTTTCTTTGAATTATTTTTTGCTACCTCTATTAATATGTGTCTGGGTGTGTTTCTCCTAACGTTTATCCTCTATGGGACTCTCTGTGCTTCCTGGACTTGGGTGGTTATTTCCTTCCCATGTTAGGGAAGTTTTCGACTATAATCTCTTCAAATATTTTCTCAGATCCTTTCTCTTTCTCTTCTTCTTCTGGGAGCCTATAATTCGAAAGTTGTTGAGTTTAAGGTTGTCCCAGATATCTCTGAGACTGTCCTCAATTCTTTTCATTCTTTTCTCTTTATTCTGCTCCACTGCAGTTTTTTCTACCATTTTATCTTCCAGCTCACTTATCCATTCTTCTGCCTCAGTTATTCTGCTATTGATTCCTTCTAGAGTATATTTAATTTCATTTATTGTGTTGTTCATCACTGTTCGTTTGCTCTTTAGTTTTTCTGTGTCCTTGTTAAATATTTCCTGTATTTTCTCCATTTGCTTCCGAGATTTTGGATCATCTTTACTACCATTACTCTGATTTTTTTTTTTTTTTAGGTAGGTTGCCTATTTCCTATTCATTTATTTGGTCTTGTAGGTTTTTACCTTGATCCTTCATCAGTAACATATTTTTTGTCCTCTCATTTTTTTTGATGGATGGGGCTGTATTCCTGTTGTACTGCTTGTTTGGCCTGAGGCATCCAGCACTGGAGTTTGCAGGCAGTTGGATAGAGCTTGGTCTTGGTGCAGAGTTGAGGACCTCAGAGATGCTTCACTCCAATTAATATACCCTGGCATCTGAGGTTCTCTGTTAGTCCAGCAGGTTGGACTTGGCTCTCCCATCAGAGAAGCTCAGGCCCAACTCCTGACCTGGAAACTAAGAAAAGAAAAAAGGGAATAAGCCAAAGGGACAAGAACAATACCAAATTATAAAATAAAATTAGAAAAAATAAAAGATTTATTAGAAAAAATCAAAATATAAATGAATCAGCAACTACTAGGTAAAGCAGAACCACACCCTAAAAGAAGAAAAAAAAATTAAAAAAGGAATAAAAAGAAAAATATATATCAAAAAAGAAAAACAAAAACAAAAGGCCGGAAAGGGCCTCGGCTGTGGGGTGTGGAGCTTAGGCAGAGGGTGGAACTTAGGCAGGGGTGGGGTTTAGGGTGTGGGCAGGGCTTTGGTGGGGTGATGTTTAAGTATGGGTCTGGGCCTAGGCTCCAGGCCTGCAAGTGGCGGGGGAAAGACAGCATGGCTTGATGGGGGCCTGGGGAGTGTGGAGTTCCAAAGTTTGGAGGTAAGGCCTTGGATGAGGGTGTGTGGGCAGGGTTTAGGCCCTGCAAAGTTGAACGGGTCTCAGAGTGGGTCTCAGAGTGCCATGTGTAGAGGTAGGGTCCTGGGTGGGGGTGTAGGGTCAGGACTTAAGCTCTGTGCTGACAAAGGGATCCTCCAAGGGCTGGAGATTAGACTCAGGAGCCCAACAGTCTTCCCAGTTCCCAAGTGGGCAGGGAAAGCACTGGTCATACTCCCTTCCATTTCACGCCCCCCCCCCCAAGCGTCTCCCTCATTGGTGCTGAACTCCTGACCATGGGTGGGTCCCTCTGTATTATGGGAACTCCTCCCCTCCCCCAGCTGCCTCTCAGGGGTGCCAATCCCATGGTCTAGCCTTTACTTTTGCTCCCCCTTCTCTCCCTCACTCTCCCTCAGGATCCACACAGCTGGAGGGGGCCTCAGTGGGCAGAGGATCAGGCCCAGGATTTCAGCAGGCTCCCTGAGGCCTAAGTGGGCAGAGGAAATGCTGACTATGTTCCCTTCTTATCCTCTGTCTTCCCAACTGTCCTCCCCTTTCCCCTTCCAGGTGTGGGATCCTTTTCCTTTCCTCGGTTGTCCCTCAGGGGCGCTGGTCCCATCTGACCTCCACTTCTCTTCCCCTCTCATTACCCCCCACATCTTACCCGGTTGCTGGGGGTTCCTCTCATCACCTTAGGTGTCCATGGTCCCCCACCAGTGCTTGGTAGGTGCCCTAGTTGTGCAGATACTTGAACTTCGCGTCCTCCTAGTCCACCATATTGACTCCACCCTTCTCTATACTTTGTTCATCTTTCTCTTTAGACAAGGAAAAAGCTAGCCTTTTTACAAAGTGACTCTGGATGCCTTCCCCAGCAATCTTTTTTTTTTTTTTATACTTGTCACTCTTTGTTGTGATGAATATCCAAGAAGCTTCTCACAGATTTCTTTAGTTTGGCAAATTCCCAAACCTAGTTCACTTTTCACTATATTGATGTCAATAGCCATTAACTTTAGGAAACATGCCAGGACATCTGTTGACTTTTATTATGAAAAGATGTGTCATTTATGCAGAGATAATGTAAGATGAAGATGTTAGGTTTGCTATTAGCTAATACTTTATAAAACTTGAAGTATTAGTATTGTGACATTACCATGCAGCTGTAAAAAACACAGCTATTTCTAAATTTACAAACTATAATACCTCTTAACTGCTGGTTTATGGGGTATTTTTGTAAGATATCTGCTGTAGCAACATGTTAATGTAAATATTTTGTATCCAAAATTCTGTAGCAAGTTTTCCTGACATTTCCTTTAGTTATGTGGTCTGATATTATAGGAGGTGACAAACAAATTAATGATACTTTTTATTATTGTAATTGTATATGTTCCTAATTTTTAAGAATGATTTTGCCTTTGGACACTGTGGGATTTTATAAATGTTTGTTAGTATTCTCTCATTGTTTTAATTGGTATTCTTAGAATGGATGAAATCCCTAGTACAAAACATGACACATAGCAAGCATACATGTTAGTTTCTTCCTCAACAACCTCGCCTTTTCCCCTCTGCTTTTTACCCCCTCTGCACCTCAAATATGCTCTTTTATGGTAGTTGGGAATATGATGAATTGCTATATCATTGTAATTGTTTTCAAATATGGGAATAAATTTTTGCATCAACTTTTATTCTCTGTAATGTTATTCTTTAGTATCCTTGGGTACTATTGATTTTTCTGTTAATTAAACTGTAATAGTTGTTTCTAATCATACTGATATTCTTTTCTAATCACCTCTTCCTTGAAAACTAACAGTTCACTCTCTTCTATTTTCATATCTGCTTTATTTCTACCGGTCATAGAGTCAGTATTTGTAAATGGCAAAGAATATTCTGAAATATTCCATGGTGAAACATGGCTCCATTTCCCTTAAAATCAGTCTAGACATTGAGAGTTTTAAGCACATTGCCTGTGGATTGAAGCTGGTCACTAAATGTATTTCGTTTCATTGATACAGTGTTATGAATATGTTGAATCTGAATGTCTTTAGAGGGGACACATACTCTCCAGTTCTGCCACAGACCCTACCATTTCCTGTTTTAACAATAGAATCTCTTTTATTTACCTGTCTGACTCTGGAAGGCAGTCCAGATTGACCCTCGCTTTGGGTATTGAGGTTGAACTGACTGTCTAAATGACTCTCAAAATGATTCTCATGTTTTGATTAGTAGTTCTACTCTACAATTAAAACTTGAAATTGAATTTGGCTTTAGCAGTAGCAATGAAGATTAGTTACTTATCTTCTGAGAGTCTCAGAATCCTTATTCATAAGAAATAAAAAAATGATAAGAATAAATTAAATAAGTGAAAATAAATAAAAAATGTTTTGTTATTTGTAATATTTTCAGTAATAACTCTTACCTACTAAGGTTGTTGTAAGGATTAAATTAAAGTATGTCTGGTATGTATTATATGTCCAATAGTGGAAGTTGTTACTATTATTGCCCTAATTTTTATAGCCATATCAAGTAAGCTTTCAAACACTCATGGTTGGTAGAGAAAGCTAATGAGAGTACCTTTATAAAAATAAACATTTATAAGATAAGATATATGGTTGCTGCAGTTATTAACACCAATAAATAATGATGGAACTATATCTTGGATTACTTCAATTTTCAGAAACCCACTTTCTAAGAAGTGTTTCTGAAAATGACTTCTCAGTAGGAAATATGGTGTATGGTTTCTGGCCACATTGTCTTGATTCTTTTAAAAATTATTTTATTTTATTTTTATTTTTTTATTTTTTTTAACATCTTTATTGGAGTATAATTGCTTTACAATGGTGTGTTAGTTTCTGCTTTATAACAAAGTGAATCAGTTATACATATACACATGTTCCCATATCTCTTCCCTCCTGCGTCTCCCTCCCTCCCACCCTCCCTATCCCACCCCTCTAGGTGGTTACAAACCACCTAGCTGATCTCCCTGTGCTACGTGGCTGCTTCCCACTAGCTATCCACTTTATGCTTGGTAGTGTATATATGTCCATGCCACTCTCTCACCTTGTCACAGCCTACCCCTACCCCTCCCCATGTCCTCAAATCCATGCTCTCGTAGGTCTGTGTCTTGATTCTTGAGGGTATCGTTTGTTATTGATGACAAGTGCCCAGGACCCAGACACATGGGATTCCCTTAAGAATTTGAAAGGACTAAAGGACAGCTTAACAGTATAAGCAATCACTGTATCATTATTGTATGCTATGGCTGATATACTTTTTGGTCTGGATTTCTGTAGAAACATGGCTTACCAAATGACTTTACCTCTGTGCCCCTTTAGATGAGGATGCATACAGCAGTATGAGAGAGAAGACTGCTGTAATACATCTGAATTTAGTGATTTCAGAAGATCCCATAAACAAACACATAGGTAGCAAACAGTGTGCTTCTTTTAAATAAAATATCTTTGCCTTTTAATAATGAAAAACATTTGTTGTAGGTAGATTTCAATTGCATTTAATAATAAAATAAAAACAAGAAACCCAGGAGACCAGTGAATTTCATAAGCACAAATATTCCCATTGGGGCAATGTCATATAATACATAATTGATTTCCCCAATGGAGTTGCACTGAGTACTTCAACAATCTTGCAAAAAATGTTCATTTGAGTACAATATAGCAGCATAGAGGATGAGTGGATAGATAATAGAAACTATCTAACCCCTAATTTTTTCAGGAAGGAAGGTGAAAGATAGCAAAGTATAAAATGAAATATATTTTGTAATCAGAAAACCTCATTTTGGGGGCAGAGTTACAATATATACTATACAAATCTTCATTTCACTCTTCTCCTTATAGGCACAGCATCAGTACTGTACCTCCATTTTTCAATGTAGAAACTGAGGATTGGGAAGGTTAAGTAAACTTGCCAAGATCACATGGCTAATTCGGGCCTGAGTCAGGATTTCAAATCCTTGATTTTCTGATGTTAAAGCCTGAACTCTGTCCATCATGATACACTGCCTGATTATGATGTGTTTTTTAATTACAAGTCATTATTGTTATGCAATTGAGAACAGGTGTCCACCTCCACCCCTCTGGGATCAGAATTAGGAAGGCAAGACCCAGGAAATGACAGAAAACTCTCCCCAGGGCTGCCTTTGGGAGCAGCTCACCAGACAGGGCCCTGAGGCCAGGTCAGAGGAGAAGCTACCAGATAATTATCACTCTGACAAATGGCTGCATACACAAAAGGAAAACAGCTGTGAATTGGGAGGCTAGAAAAACAGGGGGACTCACAATACCAATGTAGATTTGGCTGAAGCAGGAAGAAAGTTGGAAAAGGAAGAGAAGGCAGAGACAGTGTGACTAGGCTATAAGATTTTGCTCCCGGTTACCTTTTCACATGTCCTTGGGAACATTCTTGCTGGAATGACATAAGAGGGCTGGACCTCTCTGCACAGCTGTGTATGGCAGGAGAGCATCCCTGGAATAATTTAACTGGGGCAGGGGATTCTCATTTTTATATACAGTCTAGCACAACTCAATTCCTCACCACACTTGGAAGTTGCCAGGAGTAGATGGAGGGGATGACCAATGAGATTGGTTACCTGTCCCAGTCTTGTTAGAACCTAATCTTATGTTTTAACCTCATTGGGGGGGGCGGGAATCTCTTCTGTGAATGTAACAATCCTGAGTCTTAAGAGCAGATGTGGAGGGTGTTGAGGAAGCTAAGGAGTAGAAAAATGCGCTGGGGGAGATCACAGACAGGTCCAGCAGCACCTTGCCTCCCTCCTTCTTACCCCCAATTTGTACCCTTGAATAAACTTTCAATATATGCATGGGGAAGAGCCAAGTTTTGCAGTTGCGTACTCCAAAAATGTCATAACAATATGAAACCAGGAATTTCCCATAGGAAATTATATTTTATGGACTTGAAGCTTGCATACACCATTTGCATTCTCTTTTTTTTAGTGACATTTTCTCAACTTTACTTTGATAGCATTATGGAACCAGCCATTGGTGTGAAACAGAGCTGTCAAACATAATACAGAATTCTATAAAACTCAGAAAATTGAAACTGTTAGTCACTACATGGGTCCCAATTTCAGGTGCCTGACATGCTCTGTCATATCCAGTAAGACTGTCCTTCAAGCTCTGTCACTATTACAGCTCTGTGTCCCAAGTATCACTCAGTTGCTGCAACATTTTAACTTTTTTTCTACTTTATCCAATGGCATTGGTGCTGAAGAGTGATGAGAATGACAGCACTCAGCAATGCCAAAAGCATTCAGGAAATTTAATCTCAATTCCAAATGCATAAGCTTGACTTCTGCACAGACACTTAGAATATTAAAGGACTGGAGAAAGTGGTTCTAAAAGATTCTAATCATGTAATAGCAGGGCCACAATAAAAGCTTAAATATAGATAGGAGAATTATTTTTAAAAGCTTTATACAAAGATATGAAAGCAGGCAGTGAATTTATGGGTCTTTTCTTTAACATCTGCCAATTTTTCAGTACCAATTGAACAGAAAAGCATGCTGCTGTTTACCTTGAGAAAAAAATTAATCATAAAATCTGGTGACAGTTTTGTTTCTAATTATTGAATAAGATCTATTTATTGAGGCCTGCTATGTGCTAAGAACTTAAATCAAAGTTTTGTGGTGTCTGAAGGTCTCACAAAGCTCGAAATAATGTTTGAGAATATCTATGCAACCTCTTTTCTACTGAGGTTGTTATGGTGATTATGTCCCTAACTTTTTCTGACCTCTTCCGGGAAATCTCATTTAATTGGGTGTTTTCACAAAGTTCATCCTCTCTTCTTCCACTGGTTCTGGGGCAGGACTAACCATATTAATCTGATACCGAGTACCTCCACCTTCCAGGATACCAACCTAGGGGTATGACTGGGACATACCTTTACTAAAATTATCGAGTGTTTATCTGAAATTCAAATTCACCTTGGTGTGCTGTATTATTATTTACTAAATCTGACAACCTTACCTGGGGGTCCTGTATCTGTGCATTTTGTATTTACATTATGAAAAAAATGAAATTATTAAATGTACATGAGTGCATGCACACACACACACTCCCATTAGTTAATCTTCAAGAAAGTAAGTTTCAGGGCAATGTTTTGAGTTAGTACTCACTCAGCATTTCTCGGTTGAAGAACATTTTACCAAGTGGTTCTCTTACCTTCTGGAAAAACTTCTTTTTTTCCTCCTCTGTATAGATGCTGTCCTTTCATCTGTTAATATTATCCAATTCTAAATAATTTATTCTTTATTGACTCAGGAAACATACATCTACTTCATTAGCCTGGAGTTTGTTGAGTGTGAAGGAGGGATAACCCCTATTTCAATGTGTATATTAGGAAGATTTAGAAAGACTTGACTAAGCCTGAGGCCTAAAATATCTTCAAAATCATAAGGCAATAATAATAATAATAGTATTAACTAAAAAGGTACTGAACGCTCTATTTCACATGGACTATCTAATTTAATCTGTAGGTGGGCATTATTATTGTTATTCTCATTTTACAGATAACAAAGTTGTTTAGAGAGATAAAGTAACTTGTTCAGGTTCTATACCTACAAGTGGTGGATTCAAGCTCACACACCAGCTTCAAGTCTGTGCTCTTAACCACTCATTATTCTATATTAACAATTCTGCATATTGACTTCAGGTCAAAATTTCCCCTTAAGTTTTCCATAACATTTGATTCTGAATTCTAAGTATATGAAATATTACAGAAATTGCCTTTATAATATTGTATTGAAGTTAGAACTCTTATATTATTCCTTCAGATTAATCAGCTTTCCTCAGAACTCTGCTTAATAGCATTTCATATTTTGAAAAACACTCTGGTCCATTAGTTGAATTAGTGAGGTAACAATGGAGAGAAGGAAAATGATAAAAATATTAACAGACAGTAACCCTGCTTCCTTGGGGTGAGTTCTTCAATATTATAGCAGTAGAATAGCTTTGCTTTCTTCAGCTAAGCATACAGTTCTGAAATTAACTTTCACTAAACATGAAAAGATGATAAAGACAAAAAATGTTTTTCATTCATCCATGAATTAGCTTGTACTGTGTAAGTAATAAGGAGAAAATATCTTTGTGGTATGCGGGCCTCCCTCTGCTGTGGTCTCTCCCGTTGCGGAGCACAGGCTCCGGACGCGCAGGCTCAGCGGCCATGGCTCACGGGCCCAGCCGCTCCGCGGCATGTGGGATCCTCCCAGACCGGGGCGCGAACCCGGTTCCCCTGCATCGGCAGGCGGACGCGCAACCACTGCGCCACCAGGGAAGCCCATGAAAATATCTTTGTAAGCTCCTAGCTGATGGCATTTTCTAAGCTATGAGAAATTTCAAGATTAGCAAATGCTAAAACAATCAATTCACTCTTATTCTCTTAAAAATCACGTGAGCTTGATTCACTGGAAGCTGTCAGGATAATAGTAAGGTTTGCTAAAATAGATTCATTTGAATAGCAATGTAAAACACCTCAAATTGGCTGTACTCTTTCATTTAGTTGTCATTCTCTTATTGCTCACCTGCCAGGGTTTTTATTAAGTTCTAGGTTTACAAGGATGTGCTTTTAAGGAGGTCACAATTTGGGGACTTGGTTAATGGAGGTGGATGGGAAAACAAAAGTAAACAAAGAGTTACTTTATAGTGAAGAATGCTCTAACAGGCATTGGGAGTAGATTTTAGAGGATTAGTGGGGTTTTAACTTCAATCTGGATTCATTAGAAAAGGCTCTACTTCTTTGGCTTCAAAGTTTTCTGAATTATCTCGTAAGTTGCTGTGTTACTCTTCTCTGATGTTTCTTACTTCAAAATACTCATCAGAAAATACTTGTCAATAAATTAATTGCATTTGCTCTTATATACATTTTTTTTAAATGAGCAAAGAATCTATTTATTTATTTATAACATCTTTATTAGAGTATAATTGCTTTACAATGGTGTGTTAGTTTCTGCTTTTTAACAAAGTGAATCAGCTATACATATACATATATCACCATATCCTCTCCTTCTTGCATATCCCTCCCACACTCGCTATCCCATCTCTCTAGGTGGTCACAAAGCACTGAGCTGATCTCCCTGGGCTATGCAGTTGCTTCGCACTAGCTATATATTTTACATTTGTTAGTATATATATATATGTCCATGCTACTCTCTCACTTCATCCCAGTTTATCTTTCTCTCTCCACGAGTCCTCAAGTCCATTTTCTATATCTGTGTATTTATTCCTGACCTGCCGCTAGGTTCTCCAGAACCATATTTTTTTTTTTTTTTTTTTTTTTAGTTTCCATATATTTGTGTTAGCATATGGTACTTTTTTTCTCTTTCTAACTTACCTCACTCAGTGCGACAAGCTCTAGGTCCATCCACCTCAATACAAATAACTCAATTTCATTTCTTTTTATGACTGAGTAATATTCCATTGCATATTTGAGCCATATAATCTTTATCCATTCATCTGTTGATGGACACTTAGGTTGCTTCCATGTCCTGACTATTGTAAACAGAACTGCAATGAACATTGTGGTACATGACTCAATTTGAATTATGGTTTTCTCAGGGTATATGCCCAGTAGTGGGATTGCTGGGTTGTACGGTAGTTCTATGTATAGTTTTTTAAGGAACCTCCATACTGTTCTCCATAGTGGCTGTATCAATTTACATTCCCACTAACAGTGCAAGAGGGTTCCCTTTTCTCCACACCCTCTCCAGCATTTACTGTTTGTAGATTTTTGGATGATGGCCATTCTGACTGGTGTGAGGTGATACCTCATTGTAGTTTTGATTTGCATTTCTCTAAT